>NC_031992.1:9328498-9408226 GCF_001879085.1 Nicotiana attenuata
CTAATATTACTACACCAAGAGTCAAAACTACCCCTATTGTTTGGTAAATGGTTTACATTTACCCTCTGCCTATCTATCAGTCCAAAAATAACATGATGTCCGTCTATAAGTCCAAAAATATACAATATGTTATTTTTATTATTGAAAATACCCCTATGTTTAACGGCAGCCCATGTGGACCTTCAATTAATGCGTTGGCATCTTTTTACTGGGCCACATGGCACTCTTGTCCCGGAAACAAAATATAGGTTTAATTCGACCCATTAATCGGATCCGGCCCTAGTTTTTGTTACTCGGGTCAAATTAACAGCATCTTCATCCACAAACAAATCTTCTGGATTCCTCAATACGGCATGAATCACTGTCACCAAAAATCCTACTGCTACACCAATGAGCAAAAAATTTAAAATTCCTGTGAACCAAACAGCAATTGCAGAAACAATCACGAGACCTAAAATCACAGCTAGAGCGCTAATTTGGTGTGCCCTATAACTTGCACCGAGTGACCACTGACTGCAACTGGTCTCATGACGCTATGAAAACAAATTTCATATGAGATTCTGTTTTATTGGTGAGCAACATCTTTATCTTGGAAAAATTAAAAGTTTACCAGTTGACTCCTCCACCCCCAATCCAACAAGAGGAGGTAAAGAACACTTTCATTGTTAATTTGTTCTGCTCATTTATGAACAGAAAAAAGATTTACTTTATTAAAGAGGAAAAGGATTTGAAAAAAAAAATAGAGAGATGAAAAGAGAATGGAGACATCATGTTTCTCACCTGGAAAGTCAGGGAAGAGAAAAAAGAAAAAAAGGAGAGAGAGTCGAAGACAAAAGGGTTGCCGGCAGCAGTTTTTCGGACTAATACTCTATTGTGGTCTTTTTAGGCGGGTAACAAAAACTAGGGTTGGATACGGTTAATGGGTCTGAAATTAAACCCAGATTTGGTTTCTGGGACAAGAGTGCCACGTGGCCCTATAAAAAGATGATAATGCATTAATTTGAAGGCCCACCTGGTCTGTCGTTAAACATAGGGCCCCTATTTTTATTATTAAAATTAAATAGTGTGTATTTTTGGGCTGATAGATGGATGAAGGGTAAATGTAAACCATTTACCAAGCAATAGGGATAGTTTTGACCCTTTGCCGATATTACTCTATTTGCTATTTGGATTCTGATAATTAATGTCAGTAGCGGACCAGAACATGACCCTCATGATATTTATCTTTTACACATTAGTAGGAGGAGAAAGAATAGAACTTCAGATGAAATTATATAGTAATGGCCTGTAGATGTTGATAGTAATGTGCTAACGTGCTTAGGAAAGACTGAAAGACCTAGTTTCAAGAACTGGAGTCACATATATCCACAAGAATCTTGTATTTCTGTCCTCAGGCTCTCTTTCCGTACTTCCCAATTTCCAAAGGAGCCTTGTTGACATCTCCAGTCGATTTTCCATTGCAATCGATCTATGTCTCTCTTGGCATTTTCTGAGATCAAGCATATCTTTTTATGGAATTGTTAGAGACATCGACGTTTCACTAGGATTCCTCAAGTTGTAATCAGATAAGCAGGCTCTCTTTCTGTACTTCCCAATTTCCAAAGCAGTCTTGTTGACATCGCTGGTCGATCTTCAGTTGTAATCATCTATGTCTCTTCCTGTCATTTTCTGAGGTCGAGCATTTTGTTTTACGGAATTGTTACAGACATAGACATTTAGCTAGGATTCATCAAGTTGGAATCAGATAGTACACATCATATTAAGTATATGCAGGTTTTAAAGCTTTTTACAGTCGTGATTTTGATGAAACTCTTCTATTGTGGCTTGTATCACCCAGGTCATTATCGGTACCACCAACTTGAATACAAGGCCGCAGTGACTGAGGTTCTTGGAAAAGCTGCTATGATCTATTCTCAAAGAATTCGTCAACTTGAAGGGGAGAAGATGGGGTTGGAAGGATCACATGATGAAATCTCCGAGCCTCTAGGCAATCTTAGGCAAGCCGCTGCTACTGCAAATCAAAGCTTCCAGAGAATTGCTCTCGAGTTGAACGACCACTTCTTTGTACCGAGCTCTGTAGAGTATCACGAGGGAAGTAATGTTGGGTCAGTCCAGCACGAACAGAAAGAACGATACATTCCTCTTCCAAGCCCACCAAGAATTAATGCTCATGGTGTTCTTGGTCAAATTTTATTTGATGTGTGTGTCCCAAAGGTTGTTGAAGATTGGGACGTAAGGTCATCGCCAACTTTCAGGAAAGCATCATTTCCATCGTCACGAAGGCATTCACCTTTTAATCCTATGAAATGCATTCGTCGTTCAAGATTGTAGGATTTGCAGTTGGTGATGCGTAGCAGCTTGCTAAGTGAAGAGAAAAATGACATGGGATTATCAAGAATACACAAACATGAGAATGCAATGGAAAGAAAATGATAATTACTCTTATCAGGAATAAGGTTAATTCTCAGGAATTCAGAGGTTCATTACTTAAAATCGGCTAAACAGTGACCTAATTTTGGATAGAGTTTGATATGTAAAAACAAATTTACCAAGTGTTACTTTTTCTAAGCTTGTCATGTTCATTTATTGCATTTACTCTGATTGTACAGAATTTCTCACTTTGCTCATTTAGAATATAAGACAGGCTAATCTTGGGTTTATCTTTGTTCTTTCCAACAAAGCGCTCCTTTTAACTGTATATCATGCGTTATGATTATACTGAGTTTAAGTTTGGACAAAATGACATGAATATACTTGTCGGTTAATTTGGATTTTGTTGCATGGATTTGACTCTTTATAAGTAAAAAGACATTAACCGTAAGAACTGTTATAATTATCATCAAGTTCTTTGCGCTAAACAACAACATAGGAACTTTGGCGTGACTAGTAAATTTGTTGCCATGTGACCAAGAGGCCACGGGCTCGAGCCGTGAAAATATCCTCTTGCAGAAATGCAGGGTAAGGCTGCGTAACATAGACCCTTATGGTCTGGCCTTTCCCCAAATCCCGCACATAGCAGAAGCCTTAATGCACCGGGCTGCCCTCTTGTGTGAGCCTGCTCGCATTGTTGGTTACTCGGTCAACTTAAATAAAACGAGTTAGTACTTAGTAATGATGATGAATTCTCAGTTTCTCACTATACAAAAATGGCTTCGAAGTATAGGTGCGTTCATGATTCATATGGTGCAATAACAAGGAGCTAAGGGGTCTTTGGTACAATGGTGAAATGGGTCAGGATAGTTAATTTTACTATTTTAGTGAAAAAATTATCTCGGGATTAGCTAATAACCAAATATGAGATAAATACAATCTCGAATTCTATCTCGATATTATTATCGTTATCCTTGTACCAAACGATCCCTTATCTTATTTGTGCAATATATTAAGAGTCCGTTTGGACATAAAAAAAAATTTCAATTTTTTTCAAAAAAAAAGTTCACTTTTATTTGAAATTAATGTTTGACCATAAAATAAAATTTTCAATTTTCACTTGAAGATGAATATTGGAATTTTTCAAAAATTTTAAAACTACAGAAAGGTATTTTTTAAAATTTTTACTCAAATCACTCACAAAATTCAAAAACTAACTCAAAATTATATTCATATCCAAACACAACTCTAATTTTCAAATACCATTTTCACTTGAAAAAAAATCATTTTTTTTTTATATTTTACAATTCTTATGTCCAAACAGCCATAAGTAAGAACTGATTTTCTTTTCCATCAAGAGTAAAGGAAATTTTATTTTACCAAAATGGAAAAAGAAGATTTTGAAATCGCTAATTTGGCGGTTTGATTAGACTTTGCCCAATAAGAAGCTAAGTTCCGTACACTATTCAAGAAATGCAGAGGCTAATCTCGGGGCGGGTAGCAGGGTGGGGGTGGGGTGGGGGTGCGAGACTGAAGTGGTATTCCAACGGTCGACTCTGCTCTCTCTACTATCTATAAGAAATGTCTCTTTGTTAAATCTTCTCATCTCTATCTTTTTCAATCTCTTGTAACATTCAGAATACAAGGTTTTTTGTCAAAAACTCAAAAAGATCCAGAACCAGAAAAGCCCAAAAATGGTGATGTCGAAGGTCAAATATGAGAAGTTACGCCAACAGCGATTGGAAGAAAACAAAAAAAGAATGGAGGAACTCAATCTCCCTTTGCTTACTCAAGCTCTCAAAATTTCCTCTTCCCCCAAACCTTCTCCTGTACGTTTTTATTCTTCTTCTTTTCTCTCTTTTTGCTGTCCTCCATTTTCGCTATAATTTCCCAAATGATTAACCCACTTTTCTCTTTTTATTTTTTGTCTATTTTTTTGGGAATTAATAGATGAAGAAGGTGAAACCTAGGATTATCAGAACAGAGCTTGTTTCAGTTCGAAGATCACCTCGTGTTGCTAACAAACCTGCCCCTGAATACAAAGAAGTATATTTTCTTCTTTTTTTCCCCTTTTGAGTCCGAAATAGATGATATTCTGGCTATGTTTGAATCATATTTTACTAAATTTATGTACCCATTTTTGGAGTACAGGTGATTTATTATGAAAGGGTGATGATACCTAGAAGGTAATACTTTATTTTAGTTTGTAAAAGGCTTTCATTTTACCCTTTTGCTGCAGGTGAAAATGAAAAAGCTTACATATAAATATGTCGTGTAATGCGTTCAATGTTTGTTTGTTTAGGATGTCCACTCCAAGGAAGAGGGATTCGTTGAATATGGTATATGCTACGGACGAAGAAAGGGCTGCTTCGATAGAGAAAGCAGAGAAACTTGAAGCAAGTCTTGGACCTGACTATCCTATATTAGTTAGATCAATGCTTCCCTCCCATGTTTCTGGAGGTTTTTGGCTGGTCAGTTTTAACCTCTTATGGTTTTACATACCGGCATTTATTCTAAGTTATCAATCAATGCTTATTAAATAGAGTTGCCTGCAATTACTTTTTACGTGGTGTAACTGTGTTAGTAATATTTTTTGCACTGTCGGTGCATACAACTTAAATTTTGTCAGTGTTGACTCTGTGGGCAGGTAAGTAGCTAAAATTTAGGTCATCACATAGGATAACTTAACGATTTGGAAATCAGTTGTATTAACTGCTCATTCAATGAAAAATGCTGCACCTAATTACAAACTTTATAGGATGATCCAACATTCAGAATGCCAAGCTAAAAGTGGAATTATTGCTCAGTTCTGAAATGAAATAGGTCCAAATAAGGTGGAAAAATACAAAGGATCCATATAGCCAACCCAACTAGTTTGGGATTGCAGCGTAGTTGATTGATGTATTGATTCAAAGAAGTGTTGTCTTTGCCCAAAAATTTTATAGATTATATAGTCCTCTTTAGAAATCTATCACTTTACATTTCCAAAGAGTTCAAAATTATGGGCCAAAAGAGAAGTTCACACTTACCTCTAAAAGTATAAAGCGCCCAATTTTAATACGATCAATGCAAAAAGATTTTAACTTCTATACACTTAAACAGATTCTTACACTATCAAGTCACCTAAAAGATAACTATACGAACTGTTTGTCTGCCTATAACAAGCAGAACTACTTACTTAGAAAATAAAGCAATCAACTTGCTAAAGCTTCTCTTTATGTCTCTGAAAGCATGCTATAGGTCACATAATGAGTTTTGCATACTGTTGCAATCTTTTGAGGGGTTTGCTTTCTATTCTATAGTTATGGTTAGGATTCTAATATCAAACTGCCTTGCAGTTACGATAATCGAATCAATTAGAATGAACAAGGAAGATGCTAATTCATTTGCATCTCATGAATGCAGGGTCTCCCATCTAATTTCTGCAGGAAGAATCTTCCAAGAAGAGATGACACTATCACCTTAATAGATGAAACAGGAGAAGAGTGGCCAACAGTATACTTGGCCCAAAAGAACGGACTAAGTGGCGGATGGAAGAAGTTTGCTGTGGATCATGACTTGGCCGATGGAGATGCAATTGTGTTCCATTTGATACGCCCTACAAAATTTAAGGTGACCCTTTTGAATATTAAGGATGTTTGTAAGTTTGTCATTGAGCATCTTTAGCTCAAATTTCATGTTCCATACCCTATGTTCAAGAAAGTTGAGAGATGCAACATTGTCCAATAATATGTTCTTTCTAATGACAACAGCTCGTTGACACGAGTACAATGAAAGAAGCAGATTATTCAGGGAAAGTAATTTGAAGTTCTGAACTGTATCTCTTTTCCTTTCTCTGTAGGTGTATATCATAAGGGTAAACAATGTCAGTGAGAGTGAAAGTACTGAAACCTCCACAAATTAGGGTACATATCTACAAAGGCTCAAGCAATGAAGCCTTTCGATATCCAGGTACGAGGACTTTAAAGAATCTTGATGTCTTTTTTTTGGTTTGCAGTAATATTTTCAGAATATAGTGTTTGGTGATATGACAAATGACGATATAATTTATCATTCACAAGCTGCAGACTCTTTAAGACTCTTTCCATATGTAAACTCCAGAGACATATTGCTTCTAATACATTAGTTTATATCAAAGTGACAATGAAAGAGAGAAGCTTTCCATTGGATTAAAGTCATATATGTTTTACGCTTACTATCTACTGGATTTGAAAATTCTGAAACTTGCTCCTTATTTTTAGGAAGTTGTCATTTGTCCAAGTCAATAATGAACTTCTGCAATTGGTTTGTTTGATCTGAAGCCAGATTTTCAGGGGAAAAGGCATATATAAGTACATCATTTATACAATAGTCTAATGGACAGATTTATTAATGTTCATATGTTGAAGTATGACTTTTCATCTTATTCATAATTTTTAAAGATACAACTTGCAAATGTTGACATGCTTGTGTTATAGTCTGCAGACAACTGTAATTACAGCTAGCTGCTTGAACAAAATATGCTTCATATTAGCAATATTAGCAACTAGTTAAAGGGCAGCACGGTGCTCTAAGCTTCCGCTATGCGCGGGTCCGGGAAGGACCGGACCACAAAGTGCAAGAATAACTATAGAACTAAGTGTCACTTTGAGCCCATTAATTGTAGATGTTTCTGTAGGTAGGAGATAGGAAACATGATCTCACATATATATGCTACTAGAGATTATTGAACAACATATAGATGATGTGAGGGCCACTATCACCCCAACCCCCTAACTCTACCCTGTTAAATATGTGGTCACTTTCTTGGTTGTCATTGGTCATGTTTGTCTCTTCTAATGAACAACTGGTGACTTTTGCAGGAGATGAGAATGTTGCTGCTCACTTTTGTTTCTCTGTCTAATATTTTGTCGGACAAGTTTTAGTAGATCTGTCAACAGCACAACAACAAGGAGGTTGATCTAGATTCAGAAACAAGTCATTGAAAAATGATAGTAGTAGTTTAGTTGTTAGTAGTACATAAAATGTAGGAATTATGTTATTTGTGCAACTCCGTTATGCTCCTCCTTTTGACGTGCAAATTGAACAGTTAATGTCATTTTTCTCTAGCTTATATTAATTAGCCTTTTTGGAGAAAAATTCAGCTGGCTCCTTTGTTATGTTTCACTTTTATTCTGAATATTATTTTGGTTGAACACTCGTAAATATGTTTCATGACAACTTTGTAATGACAAAGTTATATACACACGCTTAGTATAGAAAATGAACGTCATGCAGTAACAAGTTAGGTGTAATTTACCAAAAGATTTGGTGTATTGAGGTTAAAATTGAGAATTAGGATAGAAAGTTGGTAGGTAATCGAGCATTTTTTTTTCCTTTCTCAGACCAATATCAATAGTGAACGTATGGTATCACTAACACTTTGTAATGAGCGTTTTTCTTTTTTCTTTTGTTTTTGTTGGCATAGTGTTTGATTGCTATCTTTTGTTTTAGTTTTCTTAATATTTGGTTGTTGTTACTACTTGTTGTCAATACTTTTCATCTTTTCTTTAGCCGAGAGTCTATAGGAAATAATTTCTCTGCCCTCCCGTAGAAATAAGGTCTTTGATAAAGGATGAAAAGTGCATGTTTTGAGTGTGTTTGCGGGAGTTCACACCGCTTTTGAAGTGAAAATATGTTCATTACGTGTTTCTTATGCGTAGGAACAAACTTATGCGGAAAAGGATCAAATAGGAGAAAAAATTGGTGAAGAAAGAACTGAAGAGAAAAGTCCCAAACAGCGAAGCGAGGTTCACTTCGCCAGACCGAGATCAGAGCAGAAGAAATTAGGAAAGTTCCGGACAGCGAAGCGAGGTTCACTTCGCCAGACCGTCACCGGAGCAGAAAAAATCAGCTTTTCCAATCCGAATTAGGAGAAGGAAAATTTTCCCCATACAAACCCTAGTCGCTATAAATACATCTTAAAACGTGCTTTTAAGGAGAGACACTACTTTGGAGGCAGAGAAGACTTTGGGGAGGCAAGAACACGCTAAGAGCAAGAAGGAAAAGGATTCAACTTCACGTTTTTCCCTCTTTCTTCCTATATTTCCATGTATTGGTTATGAATTCCAGTATTGTAGTTTTGCATACTATTATGAATAGCTAATTTGTTAACCTTTTGGAGGATGAATTCTTGTTATGTTTTTTATATAATTGAGCCGTTGGATTTCTTTACTTATTCAACTATGTGTTTATTGCTGTTGATTGAATGACCATCAATTGATTGTGACTCTTTAGTGTGTACTGCTCGAGAAAGAGTACATATTTAGGTAGTTGTTGAACAACATTACTCCTAACGTATGTGGGAGATCAATACAGAGGGTTTAAAGGCGAAATTAGAGATAACGAAACCTTGGTGCGACCGTAGTGAGTGGTGAATTAGTTCCAGCTAGTGTAGTTCGAGAGAATACATCTAGTGAATTGTGGTAGTTTCTCGAGAGAGACTTACGACAACCGAAGTACTCACGATCAGTAGAGAAAACGTAGGCGAAATTTATAGAAGGCATAGCGGGAAGGATTCCGACAATTGGAGAAATCATAACTCTAGACCTCCTTAATCTTGTCTTCAATCCTTATCCTTGTTAATTGATAGTTTTACTGCTATTTAGATTTGTTAGTTAATTAGGTAAAAATAAATATTATAATCTTTATAATTAGAAAATTGTTTGGACTTGTGTTTCTTAGCGATACTGAACAACTGTAGCTAAGCCTTAGTTCTCTGTGGGAGTCGACTCCGGACTTGTAAACCGGATTATATTTGCAATGACCGCGTAGTACTTTTTATAAGGCATAGTTGAGCGTGATCAAATTTTGGCGTCGTTGCCGGAGAATTAACGGTGTAGTTGTAGGTGTACGTTGCTAGGTTTCAAGTTTGAACTTTTATTTTTATTTTTTGTATTTGATTTTCAAACTTTTGTTTTACTTGTTAAATTGAGAAACACGACATCTTGGAATTATGAGAGTTTCGATGTTGGTAATTCTACTATTGATCTTCCTAATGCTTATTGTGGAGAAAACCACCACGGCAAAATTATCAAAATATTCATGAGAGCGAGTTATGCGCACCAACTCAATCTTATGTGTGGAATGTGTGGGATATATGTGGTGGTCAAGATGGTAGCTTTCATGGTTGTGCTTATATATTTTATCTTCTCCCTACCCCTTACTTTGTTGGTTCTTCTTTTTCTTATGAAGTTAATAGGAGCAAAGAACCCATGGACGATGACCTGAATTAGATCAATGATATACTAAGGTGCCTTGTGGAACAAAATAATGAGAAACAACTGCACATACAAAGGCAGGATGCTACTATTCACAACCTGGAGGCACAAGTGAGTCAACTAGTTGAAGCATTCAATGCTCAACAAGCCAATATTTGTGATAGTAGTCAAGAAGAGCATGAATTAGATACTGAAATTAAGGTGCTAATCCAGAGTAGAACACCAACAATCTAACCAACTAGAATTTGAGGATGCTGATGTTGAAGAAGTAATACTAGAGTCAACCAGGGACGTTAAGGATATAAATTTAGTTGACTCTAGTATGATTGGTGTCGAGGATGATGAAAATCTTGAAGCTCATGTATTTGAGCGCGTTGGACCTCATTCCAAACACTTCTCTACATTATGTTCGGACAGTGAAATAGGAATGGATCTTTACGAGTATAAAAATAAATCCTAGGAAGAGGTAGATAAGCCTTATATTTTAAAATTTTCAAGGCCGTCTAGGCAAGGTGAGACTCCTCGGTAGAGAGCCAAAAAGTGCATGAGAATTTATTTAATTTTTGGCTTACAAGAATTTGTACCACCCCAAGAGCATAATCAAAAGCTTGAGTCAAAACTTGGGGTTCAGTTCATAAGCTCAAGGTGGAGGCAAAAAGTGGTTTACGTCGTGCCGCGACGTTAAATCAAGCGCTTGTTGGGAGGCAACCCAACTTTACTGCTTTTTTTATTGTAATATTTTTGTAGTGTTATTTTTTATTTCTCTAGGAGCATGGGAAGCAAGGCTATTGGAAGAAAGCAAAAACAAGTTATATGGTTAGAACTAAGTGTGGGGTGCCCGTACAAAGAACCAAGTTTAAAAGAAGTCTGAGTACCCCATGAGCTGCTAATGCTTCAGTCTTTGGCCTACCAGGGAGTTTCTTTTACCTTCTTATATTTATGAGTGTGCATTGGGGATAATGCACAATTTTAAGTGTGGGGTGAAGAAACTATTTGGATGTTCTTATCTCTTGGTTTTTCTTATGGCCACGGTTCTTTTCCAAGGGATGACTCTTTGAACCTAGTAGTAGTTTTTTTTAGGTAGAATTTTTATAAAGTTTTGGACTTTTCCGACGATGATTTCCTAGACAGTTTTCTTGAGGGTTTAAAGTGCAACGAAAAACATAAAAAGATTTTCATTTTTTTCTTTTTGAATTGATAATGGAATGAGAAGAAGCTTGAGTAATTTGTGCTTTTGACATATTTTATATCGGGGCTTAGGTCTAGAGCATTTGAACTAAGTACTTTCTTCATGGTCTTTGTAATTACATGCCTTGAAAATACGTGTGGCTTTCGTTTTACACCGAGGCTCATCTTTTGACTCTTGTGATTAATGCCAGTGTGCTTCAATTTTATGATGACTCTAGTTGCTTTAAATTGAGAGTCGGGTTCGAGCCGTCCTGAGTGAGTCATGTGCTTCGTGTGAGGTGAGATTTTGGTGTACTTTGTGATATCCTTTCTAGTCTAGAACTTGCCCCATGTGCACGTCGAAGTGAAATGATTAAGTCTTGTAAGTTTGGGAAGTGATATAGGCGTTCTTTGATTGACCATTTACCCCATTTGCCTACCAGTAATATAATTAATGGTCACCCCTTTTGAGCCTGTAGTCTTTGTTCTTAATTAAATCTTGTTGAACCTTTACCTCCTAAAATACTCAAGTAGCTAGAAGAGCAAAGAAAGAGATTGGGTAGCTTTTGAGTGAAACCATAGAAAGGCCGACAAGGTGCAGTTGTGTATAAACAACAAAAGGCACTAGCCGAAAATATCAAATTAAGGAGAGTAAAAAAAATAACACCTCTATCTTTGTGTGGGCTAGTAAATATCTATATCTTGATGTGCTTAATGAAGAAGGGCCTAAATGTGTATGGTTTCATGGCAAGACATTGAATAGGTCATGACAAGAAGGTGTTTGGAAGTGAAGTGTAGTGTGTTAAAGTGCTTAGGAGGGTTAGTCACTATTTTCTCAAATATATCCTACCCGTCCTTTAGCCTACATTACAATCTATAAAGTCCTACTTGATCCTAGACTTTGCGAGCTTAGATTAGTAGAGACTTATATTACGGGCAAGCCTATGGTACGAACTGTTGGACTTTAAGCATTGGGCTTTAAAGACTTTAAGCATTGGGCTTTAAAAGTCTAAGAGTGTGAATTGAAAATGGTGGAAAATAAAATGGAGGGAAATAAAAATTTGAATTAAGTGAGCTTTTGTCTTGAACTTTGTCCCTCATTGGTGAGGGACAACTACATTTGTGTGTGTATATATAGAATCACTTCTTAAAACTCTTAAAAGGAGTTGAAGAGAATGAACCCTCGCGCCATCGTCGTCGTCGCTCGCTCGGCTCGGCTTCGGCTTTTTGGACAAAATTTATTTAATTAATTATTTAATAATTAATTAAATGTCAGTTAGTTAGCCGTTGTCCGGGCGTGACCGCGGTAGGACCGCGCCAGAACACTGCTGCAGATTCAGAAGGCCACTCTGGCCGCGGTCCTGGCGTAATCGCGGTAGGACCGCGGCAGGACGCGCAAACTTCTGAACAGACACCTTTTCCAGAACAAACATCACACCTCTTCCAATAATTGCCTATAAATTCTTAGGCATGGCTTCGTTTTTAACACACTGAAAAAATTACAAAACTTCCTTCTTTCTGAAAATACTACATTCTAATTCACAGTCTCTCTCTCTCAAATTCGTAAGTGTGATTTTGCTCCATTTTTGGAGTTCGTTGGTATCCTGCAGTTTGTATTGCCACTGTTGCAGGAAGGTTTATTCCGTTTCATCCTGGGAGGATTTAATCCATTACCTTGGCAACGTGTGAGGGGGTTAAAATTCCTTGAGGACGCACAAGCAAATTGTGGACTCGGAATATTTCTTATTCTTTACTGTTTTCCAGTTTCTTTTATTCTTCTAACAGTTTTTTTTTTGATTTTGTGTTTTAACACAGTAGCAGATTACAAACTTAAGGAATTTTATCTAACGTTTCTGTGTTGAAATATATATATTATAAACTGTAATCTATATTTTGTATACTGGTTTGGAGACTAAAGCCTTCGTGCTTTCTACTCCAATAATTGTTCTGTCCGGTTTAAAGTACATCAAAACTTTATCAGAATAATAAACGTACGGGTTTGAAGTATATAAAAACTTCACCATTGTTACGTGTTGTATGTTTGGTTTGGTATTCAGTTTGAAGATATCAAAACTTCACTGATTTAACAAAGTTCTGTTTTATTTCCAACTTTACAGAAAAAAAAAGACGAATGAAAACCAAACTAATGGAAATGTTGTGGGAACTGGTGCTACTGTTACGAATGTTGCTGACTCGTCAAGCCGTTCAACTCCTGCTCATGCTATGGCACCAGCAGAAAAACTCGGAAAGTTTTCTGGAATCGACTTCAAACGTTGGCAAATGAAGATGCTCTTCTATCTTACTACGTTGAGTTTGCAGCGATTTATCAAGGAGGATCCTCCGGTCCTGGCTGAAGACACTCCGGATGATGAACGATTTTTTGTAACTGAAGCATGGAAGCATTATGATTTCTTGTGCAAAAACTACATTTTGAGTTGTTTGGAAGATAGCTTGTACAATGTCTATAGTGTCATGGAAACTTCAAAAGCGTTATGGAATGCGCTTGAGAAAAAGTACAAGACTGAGGATGCCGGACTTAAGAAGTTCGTGGCTGCAAGGTTTTTGGATTTCAAGATGATTGACACGAGGTCGGTCATAACTCAAGTCCAAGAATTACAAGTCATTGTGCATGACCTCCTTGCTGAAGGTATGGTCATAAATGAGGCCTTTCAAGTCGCTGCTTTCATTGAGAAGTTACCTCCATTGTGGAAGGACTTTAAGAACTATCTTAAATACAAGCGGAAGGAAATGACACTTGAAGACTTGATTGTTCGTTTGAGGATAGAAGAAGACAACAAAAATGCTGAAAAGAAGTCACGTGGAAACTCGACAATAATAACGGCTAACATTGTTGAGGAGGCGCCACAAAATAAGAAGAGAAAGAAGGCTTCTGGACCAAAGAATTACCCAAGCAAGAAAAAGTTCAAGGGTAATTGCCACAACTGTGGAAAATTTGGGCATAAGGCCGTGGATTATCGTGCACCAAAGAATGATAAGAAGAAGAAGAATCAAGCTAACATGGTCGAAAATGCTGAAGAAATGGAGGACTTGTGTGCCATGTTGTCTGAATGCAACTGGGTAGGAAATCCTAAAGAATGGCGGATAGATTCTGGAGCCACCCACCATGTTTGTGCTAACAAGGAGTTATTTTCTTCTTATGCCCCCGCAGGACCCGACGATACAATTTTCATGGAAAATTCGTCTACAGCGAAAATTGAAGGAGTTGGCAAGATTGCATTGAAGATGACGTCGGGAAAAATAGTGACTCTAAACCAAGTTCTCCATGTTCCAGAAATTCGCAAGAATCTTGTGTCTATCTCACTTCTCGTCAAGAATGGATTCAAATGTATTTTGTTTCTAATAGTGTTGTACTAAGTAAGAATGATATGTATGTAGGAAAAGGTTACCTGAATGAGGGCCTTTTTAAGCTAAATGTAATAGCAGTTCCTATCAATAAAATTGATGTTTCTTCTTACTTACTTGAGTCAAACACTTTATGGCATTCATGCTTAGGTCACGTCAACTTCAAAACATTGCGAAAAATGATAAATTTAGAAGTATTTCCAAAATTTGTTTGCATTAATTCCAAATGTCAAATATGTGTGGAATCAAAGTATGCTAAGCATCCTTATAAGTCCGTTGAAAGGAATTCAAGTCCTTTAGACTTAATTCACACAGATATTTGCGACATGAAGTCAACACCATCTCGCGGTGGGAAAAAGTAATTTATTACTTTTATTGACGATAGCACGAGATATTGCTATGTTTATTTACTTAATAGTAAAGATGAGGCAATTGATGCTTTCAAGCAATACAAGAGTGAAGTTGAAACACAACTAAACAAAAAGATCAAAATGATAAGAAGTGATAGGGGTGGCGAATATGAATCTCCTTTTGAAGAAATATGTTTGGAAAATGGCATTATTCACCAAACAACTGCCCCTTACTCTCCACAATCTAATAGAATTGCGGAGAGAAAGAATCGAACGTTGAAAGAGATGATGAATGCATTGTTGATAAGTTCTGGTTTACCATAGAACTTGTGGGGGGAAGCTATACTTACAGCTAACCGAATAATCAACCGTGTACCTCATAGTAAAACACAGTCCATTCCTTATGAAAAAAGGAAAGGAAGGAAGCCCAACTTGAAATACTTCAAAGTGTGGGGGTGTTTAGCTAAGGTACAAGTTCCTAAACCTAAAAGGGTTAAGATAGGTCCAAAAACGGTTGATTGTATATTTATTGGATATGTAACCAATAGCAAGGCATATCATTTTCTGGTTCATAAATCAGAAAATACTGAGATTCACGTTAATACGATAATAGAATCAGATAATGCTGAATTCTTTGTAACTATTTATCAGTATAAAAAGGAAAGTGAAGTGACCTACCAAAAGTCAAAATGACCTCGGGAGGAAATAACAGATGGTATGCCTAATGAGGAAAATCCGAGAAGAAGTAAATGTCAACGGACATCTACTTCATTCGGTCTAGATTTTCTGACTTTCCTGCTAGAAAATGAGCCTCGTACCTTCAAGGAAGCAATGTCTTCCTCAGAAGCACAATATTGGAAAGAAGCTGTCAATAGTGAAATAGAATCCATATTGAGCAACCATACCTGGGAATTGGTTGATCTTCTTCCAGGTAACAAAACATTGGGTTCTAAATGGATTTTCAAGAAGAAAATGAAAGACGATGGTACTATTGACAAATGCAAGGCAAGACTTGTTGTCAAAGGATTTAGACAACGAGAAGGTCTTGACTATTTTGACACATACTCGCCGGTAACAAGAATTACATCCATTCGGATGCTAATAGCGTTAGCCGCCTTATATGGTCTTCAAATCCATCAAATGGATGTAAAAACAGCCTTCTTAAATGGTGATCTAGAGGAAGAAATTTACATGAACCAACCTGAAGGGTTTGTGGTTCCGGAAAAAGAAAAGAAGGTGTGTCGACTTGTTAAGTCCCTTTATGGACTAAAACAAGCACCCAAGCAATGGCATGCGAAATTTGACCAAACCATGTTGTCAAATGGCTTTAAGATTAATGAATGTGATAAACGTTTTTACATTAAGAACGTTCCAAATCATATAGTCATTGTTTGCTTATATGTTGATGATATGCTAATAATGAGCAAAGATATTGCCGACATTCAAGCTACTAAGCGTATGCTTGCTAGTAAGTTTGATATGAAAGACTTAGGAGTTGCCGATGTAATTTTAGGAATTAAAATCCAGAGGACTCCTCAGGGTCTAGCTTTGTCTCAATCACATTATGTGAAAATGGTACTTGAAAAATTCAAACACTTGGAATTTAGAAGTGCAAGAACTCCAATTGACTTATACCATCATCTTATAAAGAATAAAGGTGAAAGCACGTCTCAATTGGAGTATGCTCGTGTGTTGGGAAGCTTAACGTATATCATGAACTGTACACGACCTGATATAGCTTGTGCAATAAGTAAACTTAGTCGACTCACAAGTAATCCCAACAAACATCACTGGGTGGCAATGAAACTAGTTCTGGGATATTTGGAATATACCCAAGATTACGCTTTGCACTACAATAAATATCATGCGGTTATCGAAGGATATAGTGATGCAAATTGGATAACCGGCTCAACAGAAACAAAGTCCACAAGTGGATATGTTTTTACTGTTGGTGGAGGAGCAGTATCTTGGAAATCTTCCAAACAGACGTGCATTGCTCGCTCTACAATGGAATCAGAGTTTATAGCTTTGGATAAAGCCGGTGAAGAAGCTGAATGGCTTCGAAATTTCATAGAAGACATTCCGTTCTGGCCAAAACCTTTGGCTCCTATTTGCATACATTGCGATAGTGAGGCTGCAATAGGACGGGCAGGGAGCGTTATGTATAACGAAAAGTCTCGTCATATACGACGAAGACATAACACCGTTAGACAACTACTTTCTAGTGGAATTATCACTATTGATTAAGTAAGATCAAAGGATAATGTGGCGGACCCGCTTACAAAAGTCTTAACTAGAGAGGGAGTTGAGAAATCATCTAAAGCAATGGGACTATGGCCGAGGACAAGTCAACATGGCGGTAACTCTACCTAGAATTTTGAATATTCCGAGATCTAGGTTCAAGGAGCTCAAACAAAGTTGTGATTGACCGGTTCAACATTTTCAAAGTAAAATCTTTGGTCCATTCTCGTGATGAAGACAATGTTCAGTAACAAGGATAGAACTTTACACGTTCTTTAATGATTACCTAAGTTTGATGTGGTATTTATCAAATAGTGTCAATCTAAAGGATTACATGTTTAGGAATCACCTATGTAAGTGTGAAGTGGAAGCCGCTTCAATGAGAATTCTGTAAGGCCAATTCTCTACGCACTTATGAAACCAGGTGGTGTTCATGGCTGAAACGAACACAACAACGAGAACCAAAAGATGGTTAAGGGTTGGTTGTGTGACATATGGTTGTCTAGGTATACACTAAAGTTCGACGGTTCAAAGATATCAAATCTACCGATTGACCGAGTATATCCGACATATGTTCACTACGGAAAGTTCAAAGGGAAACCTACTTATCCAGATGCAATTAATCCTTACTTGCAAATCACACAACTTTCATCTATGATCATTCTTGTTACAGCCATTCCCATTCATGTGGGGGATTGTTGGACTTTAAGCATTGGGCTTTAAAAGTCTAAGAGTGTGAATTGGAAATGGTGGGAAATAAAATGGAGGGAAATGAAAATTTGAATGAAGTGAGCTTTGGTCTTGAACTTTGTCCCTCATTGGTGAGGGACAACTACATTTGTGTGTATATATATAGAATCACTTCTTAAAGCTCTTAAAAGGAGTTGAAGAGAATGAACCCTCGCGCCGTCGTCGTCGCTCGCTCGACTCGGCTTCGGCTTTGGCTTTGGATTTGGATTTGTCAATCGATCGATAAGATTATTTTTTGGACAAAATTTATTTAATTAATTATTTAATAATTAATTAAATGTCAGTTAGTTAGCCGCTTCCACTCTGGCCGCGGTCCTGGCGTAACCGCGGCAGGACGCGCAAACTTCTGAACAGACACCTTTTCTAGAACAAACATCACACCTCTTCCAATAATTGCCTATAAATTCTGAGGCATGGCTTCGTTTTTAACACACTGAAAAAATTACAAAACTTCCTTCTTTCTGAAAATACTACATTCTAATTCGCAGTCTCCCTCTCTCAAATTCGTAAGTGTGATTTTGCTCCGTTTTTTGAGTTCGTTGGTATCCTGCAGTTTGTATTGCCACTGTTGCAGGAAGGTTTATTCCGTTTCATCCTGGGAGGATTTAATCCATTACCTTGGCAACGTGTGAGGGGGTTAAAATTTCTTAAGGACGCACAAGCAAATTGTGGACTCGGAATATTTCTTATTCTTTACTGTTTTCCAGTTTCTTTTATTCTTCTAACAGTTTTTTTTGATTTTGTGTTTTAACACGGTAGCGGATTACAAACTTGGGTGGTATAAGAGTTTCTTTGTGAGAGTGAGCAAATTCTTCCGATCTGAGAGTCCTGAAAATATACTTGAACTTATATTTGAGTGTGGACTAATTTCTCTCTGTGGTTCGTTAGTGAGGGCACATGATTTGCAAAGGATTGGTAGAGACATTAATTTTGAGTTGGCACATGGAGCGAGTAATAATGTGGAATGTATGGAGTAAAGTTTTGAGGCGAGAATGTTAGAAAGAGTTACATAAATATATTAAATAATCTTGGCATGAGTTTAAAACTTGAGGAAATGTATGAAGAGTGCATATGATGGGTTCTAACTTCTAAGCGTTGATATAAACCATTATCATTGGTGTGAAGCTTGAGTATGATTTGAAAGGTATTTCTTGCCTATGCGCTTAATTTTAAGTTGCTCGAGGACGAGCAAAAGTTTAAGTGTGGGGTGGTGATAAAGGATGAAAAGTGCATGTTTTGAGTGTTTTTGTGTGTTAATTCTTGTGTGAGTTGCGGGAGTTCACAGCGCTTTTGAAGTGAAAGTATGCTCATTACGTGTTTCTTATGTGTAGGAACAAACTTATGCGGAAAAGGATCAAATAGGAGAAAAATTATTGAAGAAAGAGCTGAAGAGAAAAGTCTCGGACAGTGAAGCGAGGTTCACTTCGCCAGACCGAGACTAGAGCAGAAGAAACCAGAAAATTCTCAGACAGCGAAGCGAGGTTCACTTTGCCAGACCGGTACCGGAGCAAAAAAAAACAGCTTTTCCAATCCGAATTAGGAGAAGGAAAATTCGCCCCATACAAACCCTGGTCGCTATAAATACATCCTAAAACGTGCTTTTAAGGAGAGACACTACTTTGGAGACAGAGAAGACTTTGGGGAGGCAAGAACACGTTAGGAGCAAGAAGGAGAAGGATTAACTTCACGTTTTTCCCTCTTTTTTCCTCTATTTTCATGTATTGGTTATGAATTCTAGTATTGTAGTTTTGCATGCTATTATGAATAGCTAATTTATTATCTAGGGTTTCGATGGAACCTTTTGGAGGATGAATTCTTGTTATGCTTTTATATAATTGAGTCGTTCGATTTCTCTACTTGTTCAACTATGTGTTTGTTGCTGTTGATTGAATATCCATCAATTGATTGTGCCTCTTTAGTGTGTACTGCTCGAGAGAGAGTACATATTTAGGTAGTTGTTGAACAACATCATTCCTAACGTATATGAGAGATCAATACAGATGGTTTAAAGGCGGGATCTAGATAACGAAACCTTGGTGCGACCGTAGTGAGTGATAAATTAGTGCCAGCTAGTGTAGTTCGAGAGAATACATCTAGTAAATTGTGGTAGTTGCTCGAGAGAGAATTACGACAACCAAAGTAATCATGATCGGTAGAGAAAACTTAGGCGAAATTTATAGAAGGCATAGCGGGAAGGATTCCGACCATTGGGGAAATCATAGCTCTAGACCTCCTTAATCTTGTCTCCAATCCGTATCCTTGTTAATTGATAGTTTTATTGCTTTTTAGATTTATTAGTTAATTAGATAAAAATAAACATTATAATCTTTATAGTTAGGAAATTGTTTGGATTTGTGTTTCTTAGCGATACTGAACAACTCTAGCTAAGCCTTAGTTTTCTATGAGATTCGACTGCGGACTTGTAAACCGGATTATATTTGCAAGGATCGCTTAGTACTTTTTATAAGGCATAGTTGAGTGTGATCAATCTGTGTACACACTACTCTCCCTAGACCTCACTAGTGAAAACTCATCGGATTTGTTGTTATTGTGGGTTAAAGTAATTTTCTTTCTTGTATATAATACAGTAGAGCTGAACATCTGGCCACAATCCACGCGGTCCACAAAAGCTAGCTGTACGTAATGGGGAAGAAGAAATATATTTGCAGAATAAAGAAAATAGAATAGAGAAGTAATAAATGAAAATAATATGATAATTGACCAAATCTAGGTGTGAATTGACCATGGCAGCAAATATGCGTAGCTTATTCTAGACATATGATTTGATGTAATTTGGACAACCTGTTTGATTGCTACATTTGCTGTGTGCCACTGCTACAGCTTCTTCTCTTACTATTTTATACACATAAATATACAATAACGTGCTCTGCTCTATCTTCCTCCTCACCCTATATATATATATAGCCGTTACCCTTCGAGTGTACACTGTACTAGACAAGCTCGATCACGAGCTCTGACTGAGGAGATTGTCGGTGAGGGAAATCGATCTCAGGTCTCCCATGTGGAAAGTCACTCAATCAGACCCTTGCGGGCTGATTAGCTTAATTTTTCGGCCATATTTGGATGTTTTTTCATATAAAATATTAGTTGCGTAATATTGATGCAATAAGCTTAAAAGTTGCATATTTTAATTTTACTGACGAGTTAGAAAAGTCATTGCTCTTGTTTGACCAATAAGTATTAAGCCTTTTTATTAAACTAATTATATAAGATAATAATGGGTAAATCCAAGTTAAATATAATAAATCCTATATATGAGATTAATAGACTTCAATAGCATAAAATTGCATTCAATGCTATTTAATACCAAGGGGGATGATCAATGGTATTATTATGAATGTATTAGGGAATAATGACAAGCAATGAATATGATAAATGACAATAAATGTAAATAGAGAGAATGATTCACCCAAATATTCAATTAGGTGGATGGTTTTCTCTCTGACAATGATGTAAGATAATCAAACGTGGGAATATAGAAAGCTTTCTCGGATCTGATATGGGAAAGCTTGGGACCAACAACAAATCGAATCTTTTGTAAAGATAATGTTTGTAGTTTTCTTCAGAGTCAACTTTTCAAGAGAGAGCTTATCATATAGAATATTACCTCCCTCCTTCTTCTCTCTCTCTTCCTACTTATATGGGACATATTTATTACCTAACTGAAAGCACAAGTGCAGAGAGAATATTCTGTAGAATATTCGTTTAAAATATCTTATTACTAAACTAGTCGTTTGGGCCGATCTGAGTGCTCGACCTCAACCATAGCTGCTCAGCTCGCCAATATTTTACTTCTTAAGCATGACCTCGGCCTAATCAGCTCTTAATTATCCTCTCTTAAACAAGATTCCTTTGATCAGATTTTGATCCATACAGCTCCTTCACCATTTATGAAAAGAAAATCATATAGTGTACTACAAAGGAAGTTTTAGAGTAATAAATGGGATTAATGTCAAATGACAGCTGCACTATTTCCCGTGTGATCTGGTCTTAAGATAACTGAAGTTGACTGGTTATCCAATTTGACCCTCTCTAACAAGTTAAAGCTAAGATGGTGATTTAATTAGTTTCATTAAATTGAGCAATTAATCAAGGACTATTAATTCTTGTATTATTAGTAGATTAGATAGATTAAGTTCTTGGTTCAATTGCTATGTCGCACAATTATTCAAGTTCACATCGTGGCTTATTCCGCTTCAAAATTAATTTCTACTCCCTACATTTCAAATTATGTGTCGTGTTTCTCTTATACACGCCCCTTAAAAAAATATTAATTAGAATGGAGTTTGGACTATTTAATATTTATTTATGTCTTAAGATATATTCTATCTTCATTGAATATTTATTTTATTTATGTGCTATCTCCATCTTCAAGAATAATTACTATTAAAGGCGAATGGATAAAAAAATAATTGATGTTGTTTTGAACTTCTAAAATGATAAATAATTTAAGACAACTATTTTTAGAAATCATGATAAATAATTTAAGAGGAGTATTACTAATAGTAGAATATTCAAATATGGTGATGGACAACTTCTTTAGAAGAATGCCATTGAAAAATTCAACCAATAAGCAGCCAAAGAGTATGTACAAACTTTTATAGTTTTTAGAAGCATTTTCTACAATATAACTGATCACGAGTTATCATTATTTTCATGATTCAATATTGATGTCTTTCAAATTGTGTGTTTTCTTAATCATGCTCAACTTTTAAATTTTTGCCACGTCACGAGCCAAGTCATCAAATATATGTCCATTCATGAAAATGTCCCATAAGTCATATTACGAAATGTTGGGAGGCTAATTCGATAGCTGATGGTTTAGTTCATTTAGCCTTTAATCAAGAGTCTTGTTTTGTAACATGCGCTTGCGCCTTTTAACATTTCTTTACGTGTTGTGAAGATATTATTGGAGTTTCATCTTTTTTATTTTAACGAACCGTTAGGATTTCTCGACTTGGGTTCGGATTAATCGAATCCAAAAAAATAAAAAAAAACGAAGAGTTGAGGGAAACACATGGTAGGTGCGCGTAGAAGAGGGAAATATGAAAAAGTTGAACATGTGATTGACGCCGTGGATTTCGGGGGCCATTTGGAGGTCAAAGCATTTGGTTGAAAGACAGACAGGAGAGAAAAAAATGTTAACCCCCACATTAAATCATAATCCCATATTTATCCACTATATCTTAAATCATAATCCCATATTTCTTCACTTTATCTTATTTTTCCTTATATTTTAAAAGCTAGACAGTAACAAATTTTTTTGTACAATGAAAGTCTATTTTACAACCAAGATGATCATAAATTAATAATGTCTCTTAAGTCTTAATCTTATTTTGTATGATATCGTCACCACTTAAAAGTCAAATAATTTAACTACGATTCTTTATATATCACAATGTTTGGGATTTATAGTAATTATGAATGATCCCTTTTGAAAAATATATTTTAATTCTTAATTTTTAAAATAGTATCTAGATTAATATAGGGATTAAATGATTTGATAAATATAAGACTTATCTTATATAAATTTAGCTATAAATAAATTTGTACGTATTATCAAATTAATTTTAAAAAATTAAATTTATCAATTTTGACTAAACACTAATTGCACAAAAATAAGAATTTTCACCCGCAAAAGTGTTAGGGGTCGTTTGGTAGGAGGTATTAGAAAAAATAATGCAAGCATTTGCTCTATGTATTACTAATACCTTGTTTGGTACATTTTTTCAACATGTGTATAATTAATACTTGTATTAGTTATACATCATTCTTGATATTATCCTATGTATAAGTAATGCATAGAAAATCATGGCAATAGTAATACCAAGGTTATTAATGCATGCATTAGTATAGTTAACGATAAAATTGTCCTTAAAGTCCATTAAAGCTAGAGAATATGGAGGGCATTTTTGTAAACAACTATTTCTCTTAAATATTATGCAATGCATTATAATTTTAATACACCACAACAAACAGTAGATAAGAAATAATATCTGCATAACTAATGCTTGCATTAATAGCTCATGCATTACTAATCCATGCATGATGCATCACTAATACACCTTATTCCGCACTATTCTTATACACCCTACCAAACGACCCATTAGTGTATTTATTGTAAAATATGACCCACGTGAGTATTTTGGTTTAATATAAATATATTTTGTTAAATTAATATTTGGATAAAATTATGGGAAGTTAATTATGGTCATAACTCCCCACTAACCCATTTTGATGGAAAGTGTGGGAAGTTAATTATGGTTATAACTCCCCACTAACCCACTTTGATGGAAAGTGGGAATTAACTAATTGTCCCTCTCTCTGCCTATTAAAAGGAAGAATAGCGTACTCCATCTATTCTATTCGGAAAAAAACATAGAAAAGGAAAAGAGAGAGAAATACTGATTTTCTCAAGAACAACAACTCTGAAGAAGACTTCCGCTCAATTTAATTAAGAAAACACATCATGGATTCAGGTAAGTTTTCTTAATTAAAGTTATTGTATCTCTATTTTATGTGAAAATCATATAGTTCCACGGTTCTGAATAATTGAAAGGATTTATATAGATTGTTTATAAATCACAATCTAGAATTGAGAAAATCCTAACATGTGGTATCAAGAGCACAGGTTTAGGAACTAATGATTTTCCGCTAAAATTAACGTTAATTTTGTGAATCCTAATTGTGTATTCAAGGAACTTCACAATTACTGTCAATAGTAATAGCGAAGCAGATATAAATTGATTTTTATGTGTTGATGACCAATAGTATATTTGATTATCATTTGATTTCATGATCCTGTTCGCTTTGTGGATTCGACAAGTAAAAGATTTGCTTCAAATACTTGACTTCATAATTAGTAAGTAAACGTGAAATTGTGAAAACAATATTCATCACGCTAGTTAGACACAGTAGAATACTTATGAATTCGCCGATGTGGATTCAATGATAAAATCCAAACTTAAGAATTATATTTGGAAGAATACCGTTTCAAAATTTCATTGGAATTATAAACATGAGGTTCGTTAATCACCAAAGTGATCGAATCATTATGAATAATTAATTCCAAAAAATAATGATTTGTTATACCCAATTACCCATAAGTTTTGATGTTTATAAACGACATGATGGATATTTTTGTGGGCAAATTGAAGTTCTTGATTATAAGACATTTATGGATCGCCCAAAGGTTGATTGTTTGTTCTTATAATTACTAAACATTAAATCGATAATTTAAATGTATCGTTAGTTTTATTTATTTATCCAAAGATAGTAAATACTACTAACTAGTACGTTAAAATTATCGAATTATGTAAAATTTATTTTAAGCATCATTATGTTAAAAAATGTATTTTGTGTTATGCCCAAAGGTGGACATCAATATACATTTAAGAGTAAAACATAAACCATTCTGGATTAACGATATATTTAATTTTAACTCAAAGCATTAATGAATGGGCATATTTTATTTGCAGCACTTGCTCTTCATTCGCACTCCGCTTCTGTTACGACCTTTAACGAACTCAATTTCTCAGATTGGTGTGAACAGATAAAATTCCATCTTGGAGTATTAGATCTTGATGTTGCACTTTATACTGAGAGGCCAACAGCTATTAAACTAGTAGTACTGAAGAAAGGTCCTATTTTAAGCACTGGGACAGGTCTAACAGATTAAGCCTAATGTTTATACGAATGAATATTTCGGGCAATATTAAGACTACTCTTCCCAAAACTGAAAGCGCGAAAGAACTTCTGAAACTTGTGGAAGAATGCTCCCAAACTGCTAATAAGTCTCTTGCTGGGACACTAATGGGTACTTTAACCACCATGAAATTTGATGGTTCGCGTACCATGCATGAGCATGTCATTGAAATGACAAATATAGCAGCAAGACTTAAGACTTTGGGAATGGAAGTGGATGAGAATTTCCTTGTTCAATTCATTATTAACTCATTACCATTTGAGTATGGCCCTTTCCAAATGAACTACAACACCATGAAAGACAAATGGAACGTGCATGAACTGCACGGTATGCTGGTTCAAGAGGAAACAAGGCTGAAGAATCAAGGAACCCACTCCATTAATCTTATAGGCCATCAAGGAGCTGGAAAGAAAGGAAAGAAACATGGAAAAGTTAAGCAGAGGCAACATAATGTCAATGAGTCCTCTTCTCAAGTACGTAAGAAGGAACACAAGAATGATAAGTGTCGTTTCTGTGGAAAACCTGGACACTTTCAGAAAGATTGCCTGAAACGTAAGGCATGGTTCGAGAAGAAAGGTAAGCCTTGTGCTTTTACGTGTCTCGAATCAAATTTAACTGAAGTTCCTTATAATACTTGGTGGATTGACTCTGGTTCTACTGTTCATGTTTCTCATACGATGCAGGGATTCCTTACAACCCAGACCATAAATCGGAATGAAAGATTTGTGTACATGGGGAATAGAGTGAAGGCTCCAGTTGAAGCTGTCGGTACTTATCGTTTAATCCTAGATACTGGGCGTCACTTAGACTTATTTGGAACTTTTTATGTACCTTCTCTTTCAAGAAATTTAATTTCCTTGTCTAAGTTAGATAAAGCTGGATATTTTTTAAATTTTGGCAATGGATGTTTCAGTTTGTTTAAGCATAATCATCTTATTGGTTCTGGTATTATTTGTGATAATCTCTACAAATTGAACCTTGATAATCTGTTTGCCGAAACCCTCCTAACTCTGCATCATAATGTTGGAACCAAACGTAGTTTGGTGAATGAACATTCAGCTTACTTGTGGCATAAACGTTTAGGTCACATATCCAAAGAAAGACTGGAAAGGCTAGTTAAGAATGAAATCCTTCCACATTTAGATTTTACGGACCTTAATATTTGTGTGGATTGTATTAAAGGAAAACAAACAAAACACACAAAGAAAAGAGCCACAAGAAGCACTCAGCTTCTTGAAATTATACACACTGATATATGTGGTCCTTTTGATGTCACTTCTTTCAGTAAGGAAAGATATTTTATCACCTTTATTGATGACTTTTCACGTTATGGATATGTCTATTTGTTGCATGAAAAATCTCAAGCAGTGAATGCCTTAGAGGTATTTATTAATGAGGTTGAAAGACAACTAGACAGAAAGGTGAAAATAATCAGGTCAGACAGAGGTGGTGAGTATTATGGAAGATATGACGAAACTGGACAACACCCTGGTCCATTTGCTAAATTCCTTGAAAAACGTGGCATATGTGCTCAATACTCAATGCCTGGCACTCCACAATAAAATGGTGTGGCTGAAAGGCGTAATCGTACATTAATGGACATGGTTAGGAGTATGTTGAGTAATTCATCTTTACCCATCTCATTGTGGATGTATGCATTAAGGACTGCCATACTTGCTAAATAGGGTTCCTAGTAAAGCAGTCCCAAAGACTCCTTTTGAACTTTGAACTGGTAGGAAACCTAGTTTGAGGTACCTGCATATTTGGGGTTGCCCGGCAGAAATAAGAATTTATAATCTACTTGAAAAGAAACTGGATTCAAGAACGATCAGTGGTTTCTTCATTGGTTATCCAGAAAATCAAAAGGGTATAAATTTTACTGTCCAAATCATAGTACGAGATTAGTTGAAACTGGAAATGCTAGGTTCATTGAGAATGGTGAAAATAGTGGGAGTGAGGAACCACGTAATGTGGAAATTAAAGAAGTCAGGATGCAAGTTCCTCTACCCTGCACTTCTTCTAAACTTGTTGTTCCTGAAGTTGTTGTACAACCTAACAACCAGCAAGAACAACAAATAAATGATCCTACTACTAATAATGAAATTGCAGTTAATGAACCTACAGTAGATGAACCACAAGAAGTAGCATTAAGAAGGTCTCAAAGACAAAAGAGATCTGCTATTTCAGATGATTATTTAGTTTATCTACATGAGTCAGAAATTGACTTTGGAATTGCTAATGATCCAGTTTTATTTTCACAAGCCATTGACAGTAATAATTCTGATAAATGGTTAGATGCTATGAAAGATGAGTTGAAGTCTATGGAACAGAATAAAGTTTGGGACCTTGTTGAATTACCGGAAGGTTGCAAAAGAGTCAGGTGTAAATGGGTCTTTAAGACCAAACGCGACTCGAATGGCAACATTGAACGTCACAAGACCATACATCAGTTTTGCTGTTGGAATGTTGGGAAGATATCAAAGTAATCCAGGGATGGACCACTGGAAGGCTGCAAAGAAAGTGTTGCGTTACTTGCAAGGAACGAAAGATTATATGCTCACTTATAGAAGATCTGATCATCTTGACATGATTGGATATTCAGATTCAGATTATGCTAGTTGTATGGATACAAAAAAATCTACATTTGGTTATTTGTTCCTGTTAGCCGGAGGAGCAATATCATGGAAGAGTGCGAAGCAGTTTGTCATAGCTGCGTCCACTATGGAAGCTAATTTGTGGCATGCTTTGAGGCTACAGTTCAGGCTAATTGGCTGCGGAACTTTATTTCAGGACTTGGACTAGTCGACAATATTGCCAGGCCGCTGAAAATTTATTGTGATAATTCCGTAGCAGTCTTTTTCTCTAAGAACGACAAGTATTCAAAGGG
This sequence comes from Nicotiana attenuata, assembly GCF_001879085.1. Classification (NCBI taxonomy): domain Eukaryota; kingdom Viridiplantae; phylum Streptophyta; class Magnoliopsida; order Solanales; family Solanaceae; genus Nicotiana; species Nicotiana attenuata. Next base: position 9,356,591 of record NC_031992.1, read on the forward strand.
TGTTAAGCATATGGAAGTGAAATACTTTACCGTCAAAGAAGAAGTCCAGAAACATAAAGTGTCAATTGAACATATTAGCACTAAACTTATGATTGCCGATCCTTTGACGAAAGGATTACCACCCAAAATATTTGTTGAACATGTTGAAAGAATGGGCATTCTTAATAGCAATGTATGAATTTATCTAAAGACTTTATTATGTTTATGAAATTGACACTTTGAGCTCATTTAAACATATGTTTTTGGTATTCTATACCTGTTTTCTCTTGTATACATAATATTGAGAATAACGATGACAGGTTCAGGCTTAGATAAAGATATTCTAAGCATTAACGTTGGACCAATTAAGTATTACTTTTACATGTTGTATTGGGTAATAGACTGATATTGTAGTACATGGAAGGGACTATATCGAGTAAGTGATGTACAACCGCCATGACTCATATAAGTTTACTTATTCAATAACAACGAGTGATGTTTCCAATGAATGAGAATTTAACATTTCATTGTGCACATAATGATTGAGATATTTATTAAACCATTAAGTGAGTAACATCACGTGCACCAAGTGGGAGAATGTAAAATATGGCCCACGTGAGTATTTTGGTTTAATATAAATATATTTTGTTAAATTAATATTTGGATAAAATTAGGGGAAGTTAATTTTGGTCATAACTCCCCACTAACCCATTTTGATGGAAAGTGGGGGAAGTTAATTATGGTTATAACTCCCCACTAACCCAATTTGATGGAAAGTGGGAATTAACTGATGGTCCCCCTCTCTGCCTATTAAAAGGAAGAATAACGTACTCCATCTATTCTATTCGGAAAAGAACATAGAAAAGGAAAAGAGAGAGAAATATTGATTTTCTCAAGAACAACAACTCTGAAGAAGACTTCCGCTCAATTTAATTAAGAAAACACATCATGGATTCAAGTAAGTTTTCTTAATTGAAATTATTGTATCTCTATTTTATGTGAAAATCATATAGTTCCACGGTTATGAATAATTGAAAGAATTTATATAGATGATTTATAAATCACAATCTAGAATTGAAAAAATTTTAACATTTATTAGTGGGAGCCGTTTGAAATTTAACCCTACGTGCCAATCAGTTACTCATTGGCCGACTCAACTTTCAAGTGATAAGTCGGCTTTTCCTATTTAATAAAATGGATACCAAAGCGCTCCATTCTTTTTATTTTTATATTTTAATTTATTTGTTACAACTCACATGTAAAAGAGGTCCTATTTGGAGTAAGTGCATAACAGAAGTTGTGGACAAGAAAATCAGTCCAAAGTTTTTTAGAAAATTCACGGGAAATTCGCAGCCGCTATCTTTTGAGTGACCTGCTCACTATATAATAGCTTGCCTGCACTAGACAAGCTCGCTGCGACTTCAACTCTTTTCTCATTTTCTTTTAAATATGTTACGTAATATAGCTTTGTGTTAGAGTACTAACGATAAAATTGTCTTCGTATGACTTATATAGGTCATGGGTTCGAGCCGTAGAATTAGCTACTAATGTTTGCATCAGGATAGGCTACTCACATCACACGCCTTTGAGTACAGTCTTTCCCGGACCTTGCGTAAACGCAGGATACTTCATACACCGGGTTGTCCTTTACTTAATATAGCTTAGAATATAAACTGTAATTTCATTAAGCTATCGTGGAGCACAATCTTTAGTCTTACACTTTTATAAGAAGGTAGAATATTTTCATGCAGTTTTTCATGTTATTATTCGAAAAGAGTTGGTTGTTTAACAATTGCATGCACAATTTTTTTGAGAATATTTTGAAGGAATTTTTTCTAAGAAAAAAATGTAGAAGAAAATACCTTGAGCCAGTTGCAATAAAGTCTTTTTTTTTTTAATAGTTACAAATAATAACTTACCTTTTCTTTTTCTGAAAACTTATTAAGAATAACTTTTCGGTTGTCCTAACAGAAATGGTATTCTTTTCCCAAAAGGGAAAGAGAAAAGAAGAAAACGCGCCAAGGAGCGCAAGTTAGCAGGATAGAGTAAGAAATGCGTAGGATAAGGTAAATAACAGCTCATATATTCCAGCTTTTATTTTAGTTTTAATTTTAGTTAACGCCGAATCAAACAAACGGTGCGTTTCTCGGACATTGTCAGCACACATGTTATTACATTACATCTAACATTATGTTATGCAACAAATTAAACCACCATTTCTGCAAATCTATACAAACACCCCCTTTTCTTCTTCTTCTTCTATCTTTTTTCAGAACCCAAAATACCCAGAAAAAGAAACAAAAATTAAGGCCAAAAACTCCATTTTTATGCTCCTTTAAACATTGACAACTCTTTTCTCTGTCCCCAAGGCAAAAAAAAAAAAAAAAAAAACAGTATTGTGTACGCACCACTATGGAATTTTTATCTTCACACCGTACGTTTTTCTTTTTATGTTCTTTTAATTACATTTTCTTGCATTTTGTTATTTTATGTTCTTTTACGTTTTCCCTGATAAAATACATGAGTTTGGAATCTGGGGGTTTTTATTCTTGATTTTTAATGGTCATTATGAGATCTTTGGTTATATTAAAATGGTTTACTTTTGGTGTGAGTGAGATTAATTTAATTTTTACATTTTGTGATCGTGTATTTGATTAGATATTTAGGCTAGATTTTGTGATTTAAGATGTATTGATGTGGGTGTTTAATCTTTTGTGTGTATAGGTAATTGTTGGATTTGCGTTGACCAAATACATTGACAGTCAATGAAGGAGTAATTTTGGGAAGTTACATTTGCTTTGATTGGAAAAAAAAGATACAGTCTTTATCTGATTTGAGAGAGGGACCTAATAATGTTGTCTAAGGGTGAACATCAAACGGTCCCATTGTCAGTGTTGTTAAAGCGTGAATTGGCTAATGAGAAGATTGAAAGACCTGAGATTTCTCATGGTCAAGCTAGTCAGAGCAAAAAAGGCGAAGACTTTACGTTTGTTAAGACCGAATGTCAGCGAGTTTTGGGTGATGGAGTTGCCACTTATTCTGTATTTGGAGTAAGTTTCTTATGCTTCTTGAGGAAAATATCTCATCTATATGCTAATGCTGTATATTCCTTGTTATATATGTCTTTGTGTTAATATTTGTTATTGTTGGATTATCAGATTGATTTCTTGTAGAATCCAGTAAGTGCTTGATTTTGTGTGTATGGTTGAGAAAACTAACTGCTTATTGCTATTGAGAGAGGGTGGTGTTTTACTGATGCTGCTTTTGCTTCTTTGACTTCGTTGTCTAAGATGGATTGTGCAAAATGCAAGTAGTCAGTTCAAGAAGGAGAACTCTTTGTTTGTTCCTATTATCATTGCGCAGCATCTAGGAAGTAGAGGTGTATATTGCGGTTGATTCGCTTTAAAAGTTTGATAGCCACCATTTGATTATGCTATTTAATGATGCAAGGAGATAAAGAAAGTTGTATTCATTAAACAAGTGGAACTTAAGGCATGGGATGTTGCCCAGTTAGCTCTTGTGTGGGTTGTATGTAAGGAGAGAAATAGGAGACCGTTTGAAGGGATAGAAAATGCTTTGTAAATCTAAGGAATAGTCTTTTTATCTTTAGTTTCCTTTTGGTGCACCATGAAGTCCCTGCTAGTATAGATGATTGAGTGTCTCTTGTAGATTCTCTACTTTTCGGTATTCGGCTTGTATGCCAAAAATACCCCCCATCAATTAATAAATAAGTTTCCTTATAAAAACAAGCGAACTTAACTTATTGTTCAGATAGGCATTTGCGGAAACTGGCTAATGCGACATGTGGCTGTGATGCAACTTTGATACAGACTAGCCTGCTGTTTGTTATCTAGGATTCGATGCCTTGTGAATTTGGTTGGCTTCTTGAAGTATTCTAATGATATCTCTAGCTGTACAATTCTGTGTCGTAAGTTATGTTTTTGACTTGTAAATCTTATAAGATAGTTTCTATCTCTGCTTTTATAAGTTGGTGGTCTTTTTCCTTTTCTTATTTTCTATTTATGGGCCTTATCCTTATAATGGCTTTTGTCACCATGATTTACTTTTATTTTTCCCCAACTTCCTGACATATCAGGAGATGCATTTCAGTTCTTCTCAATTTTAATGCGTTTTTCAACTTTCAAGTATGGAATTTCTGCATTAACTTCTAGCGAAAATCTTTGCTGTTGACCTTGCAATTCTGTTTAAGATGTTAAATTTCAATTATTCGCACTCCCTTTTCTTTTCTTAAATAATGGCCGTCTTATAATTTGTAATCTCCCACCTTTGCAGTTATTTGATGGGCACAATGGGTCAGCAGCCGCTATATATGCTAAAGAAAATCTCTTGCAGAATGTGTTGAGTGCTATTCCTCCAGATCTTAGTAGAGATGAATGGGTTGCTGCACTTCCTAGAGCTTTGGTTGCAGGATTTGTCAAAACAGATAAAGATTTCCAAGAAAGAGGTATGAGTAATTTCTTTATTCATTTCTGGAAACATGATATTGAAAGTTGGTATGCATGAAAAGGGTTTAGTTTTGTGTTGGTATTATGCCTGCTTGATCAAACATAGCACATAAGGCATGCGATGTTCCACATGTTGATGCAAGACTTGTTATTACTTTGAGGCTTTCGAATTCTAGATTTCATATTTTCTCGGATGATATTATACATGTTTTCTTCAGTTCTTGCTATATGCTTTTTTCTTTCTGGATTTTGGCTTCTACTGTTACTATCTCCAATTACCTTATTTCCAATATTGTTGAAACGATCTAATCGTCTCCTACTATACTATGCAGCAAAAACCTCAGGGACAACAGTCACGTTTGTCATAATTGAAGGATGGGTTGTAACAGTTGCATCAGTTGGCGATTCTCGGTGCATACTAGAATCAGCTGAAGGAGGAATTTATTATCTATCAGCCGATCATAGGCTTGATTGCAATGAAGAGGAGTAAGATTAATGCCTTTCACCAATTGATTAATATGCTTTCACCTCTTGCATTAAGGTATTGATTATATATGTTCTTAATTGAATAGGAGGGAACGTATAACAGCCTGTGGTGGAGAAGTTGGTAGGCTTAATGCTGGTGGTGGTACAGAGGTGTGTTGGTGTTCATGTTTACATATAGTCTCTGGTTTTAAAAACATCACAACACCCCCCCCTCCCCCATCCCACCCCGGCTGCGCCTGAACATACAAAAAAGGCCTCTTCTCCCTTGTCTCGTTGAAGTTAGTAGCGATAGGCCATGACTCATTTACTATGTATTGCCATGTCCTATTTTATGGTTCACTTTTTACTTTTCATTTTCTCAGACTGTCTTCTCCCGGAAGAAGTTTAGGGAAGTGGGTTAGCTTTGTGCTTTATGTCTTACCTGTGATTGTGATTCATTTCAGATTGGTCCTTTGAGATGTTGGCCTGGTGGACTCTGCCTCTCGAGATCCATTGGAGATATGGATGTTGGCGAATATATAGTTCCTGTACCCTATGTGAAGCAAGTAAAGGTTGGTCTACGATGCTTTCTGCTCTGTTTTTTATGTGCTTTATCCCATTGCTCTTCATGTCCTTTGTTTATCTGCAAAAATAGATGTGCAGCTTGAGTTCACCCGGAAAGACTCTACTTCTTGCGACAAAAAATAAAAATATAACAAACAGCTCTACCTCTTGCCCACTATTCTATAATTGTCAAATTTGGGGTATGGATAGTACAGTTTGATTTTAGGCTCTATACTAAAGCTTTTAATATTTCTTGGTTGAAATGTCAGTAAACCTTGTGCTTGACAGTGAGGGTGGACTCTAGTCAAGATTTCTTTCTTTGGTTTTCCTGGAAACGATTTTCCACGGCCTGCTGGTTTTGCATTTTATTTTTTTTTGCTTTGGATGCTTGTTTGATGATACACAACGACTTTAAGCCTTTAATCCAGTCTTGATTGGTGCAATTATTGGGGGAGAAAATGTACTGTTTCCTGATTTTAGTTTGTCCCAAATCTTTTTTGTATCTTTGCATTTAAGTGCAAAGGCATAGCATATTACCATCATTAGCTTGACATCAATGATACCATCCCTTTTAAAGAACTCTGTGTGTGTGTGTGTGTGTGTGTGTGTGTGTGTGTGTGTGTGTGTGTGTGTGTGTGTGGGTGTGTGTGTGTGTGTGGTGGAGGGAGAGATAGAGTTGATAGTACTTGGGTTTGCTGGATGTTACTCAGCATATAGAAGTTTAAGTCAATAAAGCGAGCTATGTAATATTTAATAGAAATCAATGCAGTTCCTGGCTTCCCTTAGCCTAGAAACCTTAGAACACTGGATTTTATTCTTTTCATTTTCTGAAGAAGGGATTTTATTTTTCATTTTTATGTTCCTTTTAACATAGAATAACAACTTCTAGAGTGGCCTGAATGTTTTGGTCTTCTATTTTGCACAAGCTCTTTTTTTCTTTCCTAATTGGAAGTCATATCATTTATCTGTTCTAAACAATTTTAAGCATTATGTCAACAGCTATCAGCAGCAGGTGGAAGGCTTGTAATAGCAAGTGATGGTGTCTGGGATGCTTTATCTGCAGAAATGGCTGTTGAATGCTGTCACGGAATGCCTGCGGATGCTTCCGCCTCTCAAATTGTTAAAGTATGATAATGTACTTGATGTGTGATGCCTTTACTTGATTGGATTTGCTTCTATCTAGTCTTAACTCTTACTCCAATATGCAGGAAGCTGTACAGCCAAAAGGGATTCGAGATGATACGACCTGTATTGTGGTCGATATACATCTCCCAGAAAAACCAATTCCTCCACCGCCACCCAAAAAGTCAGGAAAAAGAGTATTCAAGTCTATGTTTCGCAAAAGAACTTCGGCGTCGTCTTCTGATATTCAGAAAGATTTTTGTGAACCGGATGTAGTGGAAGAACTATTTGAGGAAGGATCCGCATCTCTTTCAGACAGGTTCGTCACATGCTAAGTGTTTCTTTGAATCTGATGTGCAAATTGGAATTCCCTTCAGATATAGCGGTGGGCTCAGATCTAGTGCTTATATTTGCTTTCTTCCTATGATTGCAGGTTAGACGCGAAGTATCCAGTGTGCAACATGTTTAAGTTATTCATATGTGCCGTCTGTCAAGTAGAGATAAAGCCAGGTCAAGGTGTTTCAATACATGCTGGCTCCTCGAACACAAGATATTCGCGGCCGTGGGATGGCCCTTTCCTATGCTCAAGCTGCCAAGAGAAGAAAGACGCCATGGAAGGAAAGAGACCTTTTGGAGGTCAGATGCCTCACTTTCTGTAGACACGCTGAACTCGTTTGCCTTGAAATATATTTGATCATCCTTACTTTACTATTCACAGATGCAAGATATAATAGTGAGTGACGAGTTAAGCAAGAGGTGCAATACTAACGACTGCTTCATAGACGATTACAATTGGGAGGTATGGCATTGTTGTCCCAATGGTTCTTTCTGTTTCAGTAAACAAAGAATGCGAACTGGCTTCTTTGATTGGTGGGATACATGCATTAATATTTCTAGTTTGCCTCCTCTACCTCAGAAGATGGAGCTCTGAAATTCATAGTACATAGTCCACTTTCTGAGAATGATTAAAATTTGGAATATATGCCTAATACATCAGAGGTAAATTCTCTGATTTTAATCAAATGTATACTCGTATCGTACTTAGTAGTGAATCGTAGTGAGGGAAAGCGATTTTTCGTTGTAACATCAGTAGTTAGTAAGTTTGATTATAGGATCCTTAAGAGTTTGTTTTTCTTTTTCCATTTTTCCTCCTTGTTCTCCCTGCAAGGAGAAACTTGCTGATCACCCTCTTATTAAATTAATTCTTGTATTATACATTAATTACTCGCAAGAAGCGTAAGCACTGGATTCTGGCAGTTATTTCATATATGTTCTCTCTATATTTCTGTCTGATTGCTTTATCCTATTTATGTTGAAAGTATCAATGTACAGTCTTCTTTTTGTGTCATCTTTTCATCTATTCTAGTTTGAAATACCTTTACAAGAACTTTTGGCAAGTCTTTGATTTCTTTGACCGACTATTTTTTAAAGCTGGCTTAGGCTTATCCTTTCGGGGATGGCCCAGTTGGTTTGGAGGGCGATACAGATGACCTGGGATCAATCCCCCCTCAATACCTTCTGGGTCGAGACTGTCGCACGGGGCTTGCCTAGTGTGGTTTATATCCCCTGTGTGGTTTTGCAGTCTATTACACAGTGCGGAATTTACCCAGAGTGCTCACCCGAAGGGCAAGGGCTGTGGCAAATGCTGTAGCGGCTGCGGGTTTTTCTGGGATTCCAGGAAAAAAAAAAAAAAGCTGGCTTAGGCTATGAGAATTGACACAAAATCTAGGTACGTATATGTAAATTTTGGACTTGCAATGATGTGACAAGGTACCAAATAGTTGGACTGCTCGAAAACAACATCATCATTGATATTCTTGGTCTGGAATTGCTCTTTCCTTTGTCAAATCACATTCTTTCATCTGAAAAAAATCAGAAAAATTATCTGTTTTTTTTTTTTTTTTTTTTTTTTTTTTTGTGAGCCTTAGGAGAGAGAAGCATTAACATTGCAATTGTGTACCTCTCCTGTCATTTAAAAAGATACTACTCTATAAAACTACCAATCATAAGTTATGTGCGACTCACAATAACATTAACCACTACTAAAAACATAATTAAGTTAATAAAAATGTACGTTTTTTAATATCTTAAATTTTTAGATGAGGTCACGTTATGTCGTCTGGACTCCACATGTCCAGCCACGAGCGTGCAGAGGAAGGGGATGTTAAGTATACATCATTGGTTGATCGAATAAATTGTCTCCTTATATGGTTTTGAGCTAATATTACATTATGAGCTAATTTTTGAATTGCATTAGACTTAAGGTAGCAAGTCGTCTTAGCTATCGGTAGAGTGCACGGCTTTTAACTACGTGGTCGCGACAATACTATGATTTCACTTTTTCTGAGCCGAAGGCCTATCGAAAACAACCTTAAGGCTGCGTACGCACTATCCTTCATAGGCTTCATTTGTGGGATTACATTTTATCTGTTATTGTTGTTGTTAAGAGTCAAGGTCCATTTGGGTACAAGAAAGAGGACATAGAGAAACAAACATGGTATAGAACAAAGACTACACAGTCAAAGAACAAAGATCCTTTTTCTGCTTTGCCCACTATAGCCACTTGAAACCTATGTGCCTAAAATCTATGTCCCTTTTTCTTCTCTCTCTCAAAAGACAGTAAGAGTTGTAGGATGGCAAGACAAGAAACAAGCAAACATCTCTTATCTTTAGCTTAAGATATAAAATAAAAAATAGGGTGGTGTTTAATTTAGTGGAGAAGACGAGTCGGTCCACTCAAAATAATGGCTCTATGATTGAGATGTTGACCTTAACTAAGCAGCCAAAATTCTTCTTCTGTGGTATAACATGTTCTGTAAAATGGACCACTTAGTACACGTGTGTGTGGGTCCTACTACCCCCACCCCCAACCCCCTACCCTAACACTTACCTAACTATTAATAGCCCGTTTGGCCAAGCTGCAAAAATCAGCTTATTTTGAGAAGTGCTTTTTTTCATAAGTGTTTTTCTCAAAAGTACTTTTGGTGAGAAGCAGTTTGTGTTTGGCTAATTAGTTTGAAAAGCACTTCTGAGCAGCAATTAGTGTTTGGCCAAGCTTTAAAAAACTGCTTCTAAGTGTATTTTTCTCAAAAGTGCTTCTCAAAAAAGTGCTTTTGGAGAGAAGCTACTTTTTTCTGCTTCTGCTTCTCTTCAAAAGCACTTTTTTTCCTTCCAAAAGCTTGGCCAAACACCTCAATTTTTGGCCAAAAGCGCTTTTGGCAAAAAAAAAAGTACTTTTGGGCAAAAAGAAACTTGGCCAAACTGGCTATAACTCTCTACTATACTATTACTTTCCTATGTTCTTTTTGGTCTTTAATGCACTTACTTTTTTTTACTTTTTTTTCTTTAAACACTTCGTACCATATCATATTCCATATCTCTTTCATATAAAGCATTTACCCTGTTTAGACAGAATCTTTGAGTTGTTTATCAATGGTACTAGGTTTGATCCTAGATAAAATTATCTTGGCGTTAAATCATGTCGGACAGTCAAAAGTGTAATATGATCTGATTAATTCTTTGGTCTTAGGTAATTATGTTGGACACAAATCACAATATAGATACATACACACAGGGCCTAACCCAATAGTTTTAGTCCAAACATTATATTTATCGTAAGAAACTAATTGAATATGTATAGATTATTAACTTACAACCCGATAACATAAACAAACTAAATTTCCGAACTCGTAAACTTCGAATCCTGGCTCTCACCTATGTTAAAATATATATGGGGCTGCACTAACGAGTGTCGCCTGTCAGTTAGCCTACCAGTTAATGAAGTGAGTAAAAATCATAATTTGAGATCAGAGTTCAAATTTCATTACAAACAAAAAAATACTAAGTTATTTTCTCATTCGCCTTAGTCTTGATTGTTGAGATCGAAATAACATGGCGTCATGCGGAAGCTAATAAAGGAAAACTTGGTGGACGATAAATCAAACAAGAAAGAAAATATACTAAAAAATAAGACATTATAATGTAGTTTAGTCAATTGACCTACATATAAAAACTAGGATAAAAATATATAAACTGTTGAGAGAAAAATCTCCCATAAACAAGACTCTTTAATGACTACATTTGGGTATTATTGTTGTTTTGTTACGAGAAGAAAACGTCAATTTATAGAAATACAAAACTTCTCGTCCAAAGAAAAGGATAAGGCATATGAAAGAGATTTAATCCTTTTAGGAGTCTTTTTGCCTTTTTTCAAGAAAGAGAGTCATAATAGATTAAAAATTTAGGGCAAAATCCTAACATTGATAGGTAGACTAACCCGATACATGTGCTAATAGGAAATAGCAAGATCGAGATGCACAAGTTGTTTTTTTTTTAAAAAAAAAAAAAAGAAAAGAAGAAGATATAGATACATATGGGGCCTATATGATAAGGCATAACATGCAAGCCTTACGTGCATTAACTAGATGAGAATTGTTTAAGTCGTCTAGATAGATTGAACCTTTTGAAGTGGTGCAATCCTTCCAATTGGCAAACACATTTTGCTTCTTACGTTTTTTTGTTTGTTAGGCAAATTTCAACTCAACGGTGAATCAAGAAGCCAAGGGAAGAGTCCTAAAGTCACAAATTAAATTTAAAGTCATTCTAGTTGTCTTTGAAAACAGATCATGACATTTTGGGTGGGGACATTTTAGAGGAATGAATCATTTGCATTTATATTGATTGGCATTACTGAGACAAAATATCCACTCGTATCTTTTGTACATGTATAGTACTACTCCATCCGGTCCACAATAAGTAACCAATTTGCTTTTGGCACACCCATTAAGGAAACACTAAATTCTAGACGAAAATAGTTAGTGTGACTAAACTACCCTTCATTAAATATTGCAGCATAGTTAATGTGAGAAGTAAAAGACTTTTTAGGGTATGTACATAAAGGTAATTCTGGAAAAACAAATTGAATTGTTTCTTGGTTATATAAATAGACATTTATTTTGGACCAAAATAAAAAAATAAATTGATCACTTATTATGGACCGGAGGAAGTGGTACTCTACTAAGGATTCATTATTAATTGTCACCTAACTAGTCTATCATAAGATTCAATCCTTTCACGGGTTGTTATCAATATTCTTCTCGGCCAACAATCTTGTAAACAATAGGATAACAAAAGAAAAAGAATAGAAAGAAAAGGTAACAGTGTTGTGAAATACGTATTACTAGTAGTATCTTCACTCAGTTGATCTTTTATAGAATGGAAAAGGTCCAAATATGCCATTGAATTGACTGAATTTGTCCGTCGTTAATACTTTGACACAAACATATTCATGTTATTTAATACTTGCTCCAAATTTGCGCTTATTTTAAACGGTTCCATATGAAGGGCATACTTGGTCCCATGCACATACTTTGAAGGCATATTTGGCCCATTAAAGTCTTTAAGCTTGGACGATTGGGTATATTTGTGCCAATATTAACGACGGACAAATCCGCTCAATTTTGCATAGTTCAAGGACATATTTGGACCTTTTCCGTTTACAGAATGATACTTCGACTTTAACTATCTATGTTACTAATTTGACATTCTTTTAAATGTTATAAAGCGACTATAGTGTATTGTAAATCGGTAATTTGAGAAGATAGAGACAAATGCTTGTTTTAGCTAAAGATAGATCATAAAAGAGTGACACTCTCTATGCTGGCAATTCAATTGATTAGTGTTCCATTTTTCTCACCTTAATTATGTGCGCCATTTTGTTAAACAAACTGAAATTGTTGACTTAACTTATATAGTTTATAGGAGTATATGAGTAGTAATGGTAGACTTTATCACTATATGAATTTGAATTTTTGAAACTTGCGAAAGTTGTATGTAATAATATGCTAAACTTTTGACAAAGATAAAAAAGAACTGTCATATAAGTTGGAACAAGAAACAACAAATATGTGAAATATCACAAGTGGGCCGGGTTTGGGGAGGATAGTGTGCGCGTACACATTACTCTTACCTTGAGAAGACAGAGAGACTATTTCCAAATAAACTCTTAGGTAAAAGAAAGTTGAAACATGAAAATTGTACATTTAATCATTGAGCAACATGCTCACGAGAATTACTTTAGGTTTGTCCTGCAAATAAAATTCCATATTGTACAAGATGCGTACTCAGTTTTGTATTGCATAAAAGTATCGTAACTTGCATTAAAATAAAGTCTTTATGGATTTGAATTTTTGAAACTTGCGAAAGTTGTATGTAATAATAATATGGTGTCAATTTTTCCAAAAGTCTAAGAATTTGAAAAGATAAAAAAGAACTACCATATAAGTTGGAACAAGAAACAACAAGAACAGCAAAATCGGTGAAATCTCACAAGTGCGATTTAGGGAGGGTAGTTTGTACGCACACATTACTCTTACCTTGAGACGACAGAGTGACTATTTCCAATAAACTCTCGGCTAAAGAAAGTTGGAACATGAAAATTGTTCATTTAATTATTGAGCAACATGCTCACGAGAATTACTTTAGGTTTGTCCTGCAAATAAACTTCCATAATGCGTACTCTTTTTGTATTGCATAAAAGTATCGTAAGTTGCATTAAAATAAAGTAACCTAAGTGATGCTAGTGACACGAGAGAAGATTTGGTACCTAGTCTAAAAGGGGGGTATTATATGTATATTAAAACAGCTTATATTCCAAAGCCATTTGCGTGCAGAAAGAGGACATTAATAAGACACTAAAGTTGCAAAATCTAAGTGGAAAATGCAAATCATCTGTTTGATCAAATCAAAGATTCTTCTTGAGAAAGGTGCACTACATTTTTACCAAGTGCGCTTTTAGCATGATTCCTCACGTAGCTAGGTGGAAAATTAAAGAAAATTTTTCAAGTTTAACCAGTTTTTAGGTGAAAATCTTTTAAGAAATATATATTTTTAATTGCTCCAAAAATTATAGAATATGTGTATTATATACAAAAAAATAAATATATGTTTTATACTTTTTGGCTGGCGAATGCAATTAGTTTCTATCGACCGGCCAATTTTGTATTTTGCCCAAATATTCTTTTCCACTCACGAACTTTTAATTTAAAAATAAAATAAAATACATGTCTAAACACAACTACAAGTTCCAAAATTTATATTTCAATACAACTTTGATTTTTTTTTTCTATCTATGAAGTAGGACGAGTGTCCAACCTAATTCAATGCTAGGTAACCAAGTTAGTATCCTAGCGGAGCTCTTGAAGGGGGGAATATCCTAATGGATGAGTATGAGCACGTTATACATCTCATATTAGACCCAGAATTCTCACTATTTTTTAGATTCATGGATCCAATTTAATTCAGCGGGATCCTTCGTTCACATTTTTTTCCACCAAGAACGTTTTCTAAAACTCTTTGACCCCCGAATTTGGAGTATCCTACTTTCATGCAATTCGCAGGGTTCAACAAGCAATCGATATTTCACGAATTCAAGTTTCGACAAAATCTATGTAGAAATGCTAGCTTAGTAACAATACCAGTAAATGTGCATTATTCAGAATGTCTTTAAGTGCGTGTGTAATATAACATGCCATTACAGTTAAAAAAAATTATCAATCATTTATATTTGTATCAATCAAATATAAATATAAATATAAAATACAAACACATATAGTTTGAGTTTAAGACAAGAAGTACATTTACACTTGGAAAAAGCTACATCATCCCATGAGTAGTAGTAGATGACAGTACATTTATACTTAAATAATAGTACTAGTATTACCTATATTTTTCTCCTACCAATTTTTGCAATAAAATAAATAAATAAAGCATTGGATTTTGTTGTGTCAGTGTACTTTTCCTGAAATTAGCACCATATAGCTGTTCATATAAAAAGGACCCCACTCCCCTTTACAAAAACTTCATCTCCATCTCATAGCCACCACATACCCTCTTCTCTTCATTCATTCAACAATCAACAATATTTATAATTTTATATCACTATAATTGCCACACAAAACTCTTTTGTATAAGACATTTTAGCCTAAAATCCTCACACCCCCTTCTTCCCATATCCTTATCTTTTTTCTTCTTTTTCTCCTCAATCAAAGAAAAAACAAGAAAGCTTGAAAAAAAGATCCAATATTAGATCTTAGTACTAAATTTATTTACCCTTTTAAACATTTTTTTTAGTGATGGACAAGATGAGAGTCAAAGAAGAATTGAAGCAAAACAATCAAGAAAGCCAAAAGGCAAAGCAAATACAACAACAACAACAACCACCACCGCCCGCCGCCGCCGCCGGCAGTGCAGCTACAGCTTCACCACCTTCAGCTTCATCATCTCCATCACATGAATTTTCTTTCACAATTTCCTTTAATCAAAATATTTCCACAAAAACCCCTGAAAATAATAAAACAAAGCAAAATACCCCACCATCTTCTTTTGCTATAGATTTAACTCCAGCTGATGATATTTTTTTTCATGGCCATTTACTTCCTCTTCATCTTTTATCCCATCTCCCAGTTTCTCCTCGCTCTTCTACAAATTCTATTGATAGTTCACTTCCTATAAAAGAATTATTAGAAGAAAAAAAAATCCAAAATTCCAAAAACCAAAAAGAATTAAATCGAGATGATGATAATTCTTATTATGATCTAAACCATAGTTTTCATCATCCTCATCAAACAAATTCTTTTACTACATCAAAAGATCAAAAACCAAAATCCAAATCTTTTTCTTTATTTGGATTACCGAAAAAGAAAAAAGAGGAAAAAGAAGACAAGGAAAAACAAAGGAAGCTAAAATTTGATGTGAGTCAAGTCTTGAAAAGGTATATGAGAATGGTGAGACCTTTTTTATCATTTAGAAGTAGAAAAAATATGCAATTCAATAGACAAAGTTATTCTTATTCTGGTAATTTAAGTTTTAGAAGTGGGGAAAATAAGGAAATTAGAGGAATAAAAAGAGGTGCATATTCAGCTCCAGTATCTATGAAAAATTCTCCTACAAATAGTGGTTTACTTGTAGCAACACCAGGTGCTAATTATCATAATTCATCTTCAAGTGATAGTACTATGGAAGAATTACAATCTGCAATTCAAGCTGCTATTGCTCATTGCAAGAAATCTAGTTCACTTGAACAGAAAATCAAATGTCAAGAAAATGATTAGGTTATTCAAGTTTACTGGCTCGACTAATACAGATTCGCGTCCTCTGGTTATAATTCGACCATACCCCATGTGGTTTTTTTATTATTGCTTCTTTCTTGCATACATAAATTTTGTTCATGTATCATAATCATGAAATATATTTGTAAGTAAAGTATTGTATTACATGAGTTTAAAATATGAACTATTTATTCATGGTGAAGGATTAGTAGGGCAACCATGTGTGAATTGTTTTTTCTTTGTCTTCTGTAATTTTTTTTACGATGTATATAGAAATTAAACTCTTTTACGAAATTGATAACCTAGTTGGTTATTGTATTTCGTTTGAATGATGATCAAGGTCAATGAGGCTATTAAAAGAACAGCATTGGTCTAATGTTTTGAAAATTTGAAGTATTCAAAGTTTGTTACATTAATTGTGTATATCGACTATCTATATATCATCTAGGTAATGCAGATTAGCACGTAGATTTATCAATAAAATATAGATGTATCGTTTACTAATACCAGTGGTGTTTTTCAGATCACAATTTCTACAATTTCAATAAACGACATATAACCACTCGATTATTTTATAAATCTACTAAAGTGGAAATCAACGTTTGATGAAAACAGAAATAACTATAAATTACGTCACTTTTTGTTAATTAACTTACCTCATGTTTACTAGTCATGTTTTAGTATTTGGTCATTTTTTTATTCTCTTCCCTTTTGATTCCTTTTGTTGTTTGGAGCTATTGTTCGGTGCTGATCATCGGAGCAACCCTCTTACGTCTTATCTTTTTTATCATTAATGTTTGAACATAATGAAAAAGTGATCTGAATTAGGTAATTAATGAAGCCCTTTTCATTTTCTGTACTTGGTCTGTGCCGACTTTTTCTAGTTCTATTAATGAATACTTTATGTATATAAGATTGGCATTTCAATTAGGAAGGCCCCAATAAAAACTTGAGCAATAGATTATCTTAGAAAGGAGCATAGATGAATGAGACATTGTCTATGACTATATAATGTTGGTGTAATAATGGAATACCAAATACAAAGCATGTGTAACATGTAGCTTTCAATGTGTTCATGCACAACTCAACTTTTAAATTTTTCTTCACTCCATTCTTCTTTTTGGTCTTTGACAACTCTTCTTAATGGTGACAACAAGCCCCAAATCCTTGTGCTTTTTACTCCCTTCCTTTTCGAATCTTTCTATCTCTTTCATGTCATGGCATAGCCTAATAATTTTACATAAAATTTTATGCCTGCAATTGTTCAAAAAGAGATAGAAATGTTAATGCATGTAAATTATTAGTTTAATTGATTACATCGAACATAGCTTTAGAGGCTCTTACTAGATAAGGCGGTAGAATAAAAGTCTCACTACTAGCTTTTAGTTTTAAGCATGCAATGGCAGTAACTAATGAATGTTATACTAAACTATCCGCAATTTCATTAGGATAACACTTGGTTAGTCTTTTTCTAGCTTGATTGCGAAACATGGTTTGGAAAGTTCAGCTGAAAGATGGTGTATATCAACATTCAAATCTATTCCTTTGTAGTTGGCCCCAATGTTTAATGCCAGGTTCCCTCTACATACATATGAAAAGTAAGCCAGCTGTATTAGATCATCAACTCGCCTTAACGCACCCTCACGGTATCACTTGCCTAACAGCTGCCAAAAGCGAAAAATTCAATGTTGATGGGCTTATTATCTTAAATATGTCGATTTGATTTGGGCTTTTTCACTTTTAGCCAGTGTTAGAAACTATTTACATTCGGTAGCCGAAAAAGTGTATAAAATTTGTAACATACAAAATATATATATATATATATATATATATATATATATATATATATATATATATATATATATATATATATATATATATATATATATATATATCGGTTATTATTTTGAGAGCGCTATACAATATCATTTTCCCATTTGATTTATATGGGGAAGATTAGGAAAGAAAAGCAAAGCAGTGGAAGTAGATCTGAAAGAGGTGTCTTTACTGGAAAAGGGAGTAGACAAGAAGAGAGTTTCATCTTGTCAAAAACAATGTTAGGAGCTTTGAAAAGTAAGGAATAACAATTAGGACCAAATATGCAGTGGGTCACATGAGTTGATGTTTATGGAATTTCTTTCTTTTGTGAAAGTACAACAATAATTTAATGTGGTACTTAGTTTGGTCCATTTTCACATCCCAACAACTAAGGACATATTGCTTTTTCCTTTGTTAATTTACACCTTCTATGGTTATGATCTTGAACTCAGGATATGATCATTAATATGATTTGCTCGTTATGATATGACCTAGTGAGCAAATAAAATAAGCAACAAGAATGGTTTATAATCATAAGGTAATTTCCATTGGGAAATTGGATTGAAAAATAAAATCAAAGGTACAATTGTTTCTAATTTATTCAAGAAAAAAATATATTAACAAATCAATTATATTTCAATCATATACCCTATGTGAGCTTGGAAAGTAAGTACTTCAGAAATAATCTAAACAAACCGTTGAGGCCAGAGGTGGATCTAGGATTTTTAGTACATGGGTGCACTACTAAAAAGAAAGAGGAAAAATGTATTAAGTGGGAATTGATCCCTAATCCTCTTATTGATAACTCAACCTTCAACTAAGTGCATCATTCAACCTTCTTGCAGCATGAACACCAACAGTTAATATTATACCAATTTTTTAAAATATGTACGTAAAATATTTAATTTTACGAAGAAAACATGGGTTCATGTACCCCATAATCTCCCCATAAATCCGCTCCCGATTGAAGCGTATGATATAAAGCTTAAAAAAATGAATTAATTGACTATCGAATGAAGCCCTTAAATATAGGACTATGAGTGTTTGAGGTGCGTTTATAGTTTCAGTAATTATGCGTGAATTTTTTTGTTCAAGTCACTTGTGTACTACTTCCCCCGTTCACTTTTACTTGATACGTTTTGATTTTTCACGCCCCTTAAGAAATAATAAATGAAGTGCATAATTTACCATGATACCCATATTAATTGATGCATATTTTATTGCATTTGAGAAAATGATTTGAAATGAGTAATAAATACTTCGCATATAATAGAAAAAAAATTTATCTTCTCTCCATATGCGTAAAATAACAAGTAAATATGAAAATCTATTTTTACTATGCATCCTAAGTAAAAGTGAACATAACGAGTATATTCTTTGTTCTTTCTCATTGAGCGTTTGTCATTCATAATATAACCTCGACTAATCTAAATTTGCATAGTGTAGGACTCATTAAAGGGAAAAACACTCTTTGCTACTCTATTTGTTAGTAAGTAGCAGTAGTGATCTAGATTTTCTGAAAAGTGCCTCATTAACCATTTTCTCAAATCTTATTTCCTTCTTTTTGACGGAGGGACCATATTTCTGAAGATAAGATGCAGAAGTTAGATCCGATGCATTGAAACTGATACTAATAATTAAGGCTTTTAATTTGGAATTCCAAAGAGTATTAAATGGAAAAAGAAAAAATAAAAGATACTTAAATGGGCTCGATAAAGATTTTAGTTATCCTTTTCTCGTGATTGGAAAACCGTGCAACCACACTTGATTTTCTGACATTCCCAACTGAAAGAAGATCAAGAATTCAAAAAGAGAAACATAGAAGAGGAACCTAATGAAATAGGAGGAACAGATTTTGATGGTCATTTTTTCTTTTTTCTTGTGGTTTTTCTTTTTTGTTTGGTACTCCCTCCGGTCTAAAATAAGTAATTTTTTGAATGTTTTCACACAGATTAAGAAATCTACCTTTTAACATTAATTAGTAATGGAATTGACCATATTAACCTTTACTATCTCACGTAAACACTCCTAACACATATTCCAACACTATTTACTCCAAGGACAATGTAGGAAAAAAATAATTAATTCATTCTTGAAATCTGGAAAAATCACTTATTTTGGACCACAAGAAAAAGGCCAAAAAATCACTTATTTTGGACCGGAGGGAGTATAATTTCTTTTTGTTATATATTTATTTCTTCTCCTATTTCGTCTTTTTCTACTGGGCTTCAGAATGTTGATATTCTTTTTACTGGGCTGCAGTGAACATCCAGCCCAACTTGTACAAAAATAAAAGAGAAATTTTTATAAAGCACTACCTTTTAGTAGTAATTAGCCATTTATAGATACCATTTGCTATATTACAGATTATAGATACCTTTTATGTGGTTATAAGATGTATTTGATGTATTTAAGCTATTGTATTCATGAATACAGTAGCAAAAATATGCGTGAATCAGGGAAGTCCAGCTAATCAGTTGTTGTATTCGAGTGTATTCGACTGTATTCACGACGTGAAATAGGGGATTACACTGTTTTTAAAACGGAAAGTGAATCAATTAACATAATAGACTCCTAATATAACTCAATTATAACACACAAATTTTGTATTTTCAGTTATAAAAAATATTCTCAACCGAAAAATACCCCAAAAACATAGCAATCTTCAAAGAAATTATATAATACATCTGAATACATAAATTATATTTATTAAAAAAAACATGAATACATTCATGGCATATAGCGAGATAGTGAATACAATGAAATACATAGAATACAGCGGGATACATTGAAATAAAATGAGAAAAAAAGACAGTGAATACAATGAAATATATGGAATACAACGAGATACATTGAATTACAATGGAAAAAAAGACAATGAATACAATGAAATACATGAAAATACAGCGTGATACGTTGAAAATACATTGATATATATTAACAGAAAAATCAAGTTGCTCAGCCCCAAAATCAGTCGTCTTTGTTCAAAAACAAACCCTAATTTTTGATGAATCCGACGTCGAGCAAAAATCCTGAATCTCAAAGTTCCCACGCTGCCGTCGATCGAGGCTTTATCTCCTTTTGATTTGCCCCCATGGAATTGGAGAGTTCAGTACCCGAAATCCTATAGAGATTGAATTTGAATGACGAAATTGATTTGTGGGGTCTGATTTTGAATGACGAATTGAAAGTCTTAAACAAACGAACGAAAGAAGACACTTAAACTATTAGGATCGAAAGAAAGAAGACACTTAAAGACTTTAAACACACAAAACAGTGATAAACAAACGAAACAAGTAAACTATTAGGATCGAAACAATACAGAACGGCGTAGCAGAGAAATTTTAATGGGAAGGGAAGAGAATGGGATGTATCAAAGTAGAGAGAGAAAGAAAAAAGTGTAACTGATTAGCGTATTTAGTGGCTTAGGGCTAGGAAATAACCAAAATTAAATATTTTGCTATAAACCTTAAAAGGTATATATAGAATATAATATTTTTAAATGGTATTTATTTAAAATAAATAAGGTGTTAACCTTTGCTATAGGAGGTAAAAATTCCAAAATAAAATACCAACTTCAACTCTTTTAAAAACCCATAGTTTATAGGGAAAACTACACTGTAGTACAGCCGCTTCCGACAATAATAGCCGTTAAATATATATTATTTGCATATCAATATACAATACACATATTATATGCATAATCAGTTAGTACATTTTTTGTATATTTAGCTAGCGAGTGTAATTATTTTTGGTCGACCAGCTAAATGTGTAACTTGCCTTTGTTTACATAGAAATGACACCAGGCAACCACTCTAAGGGCTACTATTTAAAAATTAGCCAATGTGTCTTGAATTTAAGTTTTTCAGTTTAATTTTTCAAGACACAAATGTCCTAATAAATACTAGATATTCCCCAAATAACGGTGCTAAGAGTGGCTATTTGTGTACTCCTTCCCTAGTTTATATGAAAAAATGGCGAGGGCCGGAATTCAAAAACTCATCGTGGTCTGGATTTAGAAAAAGAACTCCAGCTTATTTGATTATATTGTTTCAACTCTTGATGAGTTTCTAAGTAATTTGTAAGCCCAAAGTTGTTAAAATAGTACAAGCTAGCCAGTTTTCGGACTGGTCATTCAAAAATAGTCGGCGTTTACAAAGTCATTGAAAAATAGCCACTATTTTGCTGCAACAGGGACCGGTCCAGCATAATATACTGGAGATCGGTGCACCAGTGTATGAACTTCCAGCATATTATGCTGAAACTCCAACACGCGGAAAGTTCCAGCATAATATACTGGAGATTAGAGCACCTGTGTATCAACTTCCAGCATATTATACTGGACCGGTATATTATACTGGAACTCCAGTATATTATGCTGGAGTTTCAGTATACTTATACTGGAACTCCATTATAATATGCTGGAGTTCCAGTATACTTATGTTGGAACTCTAGCTTAATATACTAGAGTTCCAGTATACATATGCTGGAACTCCAGTATATTATGCTGGAGTATTTTCCGAATTTTGAACAATGTTTTAGTTCAGATTTATCTTTACATGAAAAGTGGGTAAATTTCGATTACTTTTGAAATTGTGGTAATTTTTGAATGACCACTGATAAATCTGACTATTTTTGAATTTCTCCCCCAAAAGTTTGGCCCTTTGGGATATCTGAGATCAAAATTAATGAACATATTTAAATCATGTGTTGAGTATGTCCGAGTGACCTTTTGAAAAGTACATTTGTAGTAAAAATTGTGTGAGGTAGTCACTATTTAAAGTGGTATTTACTTTTTATCCATCATTTTTAATGCTTAGCAAAACTAGCCACTAGTCTATTTAAATTAATATGAAAAGACTGAGTTACCCTTTCTTCCCTTGCTTTTCTTCCCAAACGCTTCTCTCTCTCAGTTCAATGCATGCCTGTGTTCATAGATAATCCTTGTAACTTTGAAAATCACCCGCCTACTTGCAATGGCGATTTCTAATTCAACAAGGTCAACGTCATTATATTAGTGTTAAATTTTGCGATCTGGTCCCAGAAAAGGAATCGGGAGGTTGCTGTCTGCTTGTTGTACTTGTGAACCAGCGGCCAATGCTATAACGATACGTCCCATAAAGCTTGTGGGAGCACAAGGGTTATACAAACAATGGAGATTTGACGGCCAAGAATGGAGGACGGTCCAAAGGCATTCTCACGTCCCTCTCTGCTACAGTGCTACTTGTATTATTTCTCAAAGGTTGGGCGGAGAACATACTAGGTTTCTGGAAAGAAAACTGCAAATGGCATATACTACTAGTTCCATTTCGTTTGACCATTCTTAATTTGATTTACGCATAAAGTATAAGTATGTTAAAACAAGATGATTTAGGCATAAAGTATAAGTATGTTAAAACAAGAAAAATCGTCTCAAACTAATAGGTCCTGAACTTAGGCTAAGAAGCCCAAAAGTTAAGGACAGGCAGTCCTTAACTTACAGTTACAAGTTCAAAAGTTAAGGACAATAGGTCCTTAACTCTGATTTCCAAGTTCAAAAGTTAAGGACAAACAGCAGTTACAAGTTCAAAAGTTAAGGACAATAGGTCCTTAACTTTGATTTTCAAGTTCAAAATTTAAGGACAACTTACAGTTACACATTCAAAAGTTAAGGACAAACAGTCCTTAACTTACAGTTACACGTTCAAAAGTTAAGGACAATAGGTCCTTAACTTTGACTTACAAGTTCAAAAGTTAAGGACGCTTGGTCTTGAAGTTTGAGTTCCAAGTTCAAAAGTTAAGGACGTGTAACCTTGAAGTCCTGAACTTAGAGTTCCAAGTTCAAAAGTTAAGGACATGTAATCCTAAAGTCCTTAACTTAGAGTTACAGGTTAAAAAGTTAAGGACATGTAGTCTTGAAGTCCTGAACTTAGAGTTTCAAGTTCAAAAGTTAAGGACATGTCGTCCTGAAGTTCTGAAGTTAAGGACATGAGCATAAGGGTATTTTCGTCCGGGCAGTTAAAGTTTATTAAACCAGTGGCTAAAGACTAAAGACATTTAAAACACTGGCTTTAAAATAAAGACATGAGCTATTAGTGGCTATTTATGCACATCGGCCCTACATTTGTAAGATACTTTCTTCAAACAAGATTACTCTTTATCATTATGCCGAGGAGGTTAACTACTTCAAAGTATATAAGCTTTAAGATTTGGTCAACAGAGAAAAATATCAAATAAAACAAAGGAATGTCACATATTTGGTCTAGAAAATGAGATGCTGTCTTGACCATCCTCACTTAATGAATTGAGTTAGACCCAAAATTTATTTTCATTGCGGTTATAATCCTTAATTAGAAGAAATTAATAAATAGACACACTTCATTAGAATAAAACTGTAATTTATAAGTTCCATTCGTTATATTCATCATATTGTGTTGAAATGAACACCTTATGTTAATATTACAGAATACTTACTCAACATATATTTCTATACGGGTAAAGTCGGGGCAATGTCTACCCCGATTTCCCGATGAGAGAACGAAGGGGGAGCACGGAGCCGGGAGATTGCAATCTAGGTCAGAGACCCTTTGCATCGAGACCCTGGAAGAGTGAATGATATATCCGACATCGGACATGGTAAAGCAACGCGACCCAGACCGAGTGCAAGTTCAAGACCTCGAGAGGCACGGTAAATGGTTACGCACGACTGATAGAGGGCCGTAATACTCGCCCTCAACCGGATATCGCGGCGTGAATCTCGCTCGATATCGTTTATGGATCAACAATTACCAGAAAAAAGATGATTTTTACATTTTTTTAGACTTATAATGGGATTAAAACTCTTCTACTATATAAAGGGGAATTTTTTCTTTTGTAACACACATTATAACACGCAAATCAAAGCAATATAGGTTTATTTTCTTCCCTTCAGTTACTGTTAAAGATTTTGCCCATTTGTCCTGCTCTTCATTCACGACTAGGCTCGAACCAAAGGTCCAGTCGAGGACGAGGTCACTGTTCAATCTAAGTTCAGACTTGGTCATAACATTGCAATTGGTTTGATCGTTTATTTCGTCTCTAATTCATTTTATATGATATTCTTAATTATTTGTGTGAATTAAACCGCGTACAAATTTAATTGTTATCCAATTTTGGGTAAACAGTTTGGTGCCCACCGTGGGGCTAAGGATAATAGTGGTGTTTTGATACGAATTTCCATAACACACCCTATTTTATGCTTGTTCTTTGAAATCTTAATTTTAGGTCTGCCTAAAAATGTCAAACTCTCAGTCTGTTCACTTGAACGTTGACGCTGAGTTTGGCCATCACGGCGAAAAATAATAATTTGGTGCCCAACAACGATATGCTTCCTACCAATCCCAACAGTTCTCCTAGCTTCCGACCCGGTCGATGCTAACTCGCAGGTGGCCATCAACATCAATTTTCCAACTGATCCCAAAAACAGTGTTCTTTGGGGACCTCGACCGACAGCTCGAGAAACAACCGAAGGCAAAGGTGATGGGGTGAGCCTATAACTGATTTTCGAAATGCTGTAGGCTCAACAAGCAGTAATAACATAGCTGCAGAATCAAAGCAACAATCCCGGGAAAGCACCCTAAGGGACGAGCAAATTACCAAGAGATCGGGTGAAGCCGAGCCCGGGGTAAATCCCGAGGTGATGAAAATGCTCAAAACATTAACGAAACAGGTGGAGTCAAGTGAGAAAAAGATTGAGGCTAATGACAAGAAGGTGGAAACATACAACTCTAGGGACGATCAGATCCCTGGAGCACCCCCGATATTGAAGGGATCGGATTCCAAAATATTTATCCAGAAGCCTTTTCCCCATAGCGTGGTACCAAAGCCGATCCCAAAGAGATTTCTTATGCCTGACATTCCCAAATATAATGTTACCACAGATCCAAATAAGCATGCGACTTGCTACACATGAGCAATCAAGGGGAACCATTTGTAAGATGATGAGAATTGAGATCGAGTCGGTGTTGCTGAAGAAGTTTGGGGAGACTTTATCCAAGAGAGCAATGATATGGTATCACAACCTGCCCCCAAATTCCACTAACTCATTTGCTATGCTTGCAGATGCTTTCATGAAGTCCCATGCCGGGGCCATCAAGGTCAAGACCAAAAAGTCGGATCTTTTCAAGGTCAAATAGAAGGATAACGAAATGCTCAGGAAGTTCGTGTCAAGGTTCCAGATGGAACAGATGGACCAACCACCGGTTACAGATGATTGGGCTGTTCAGGAATTCACTCAGGAGCTCAATCCCCGAAGTTCCTTAGCCTCTCAATATCTAAAACAAAAATTGGTGGAGTACCTAGCGGTAACCTAGGTCTACGTCCACAACAGGTACCAGTCGAAGATCAGGGTCAAGGACAACCAACTCGAGGACCCTTCTGGATCAGTTTACCCCATCAGGGCCGTTGATAGATCTAACAGAGAAGGTATAGTTGTGTGGGCCCAACCCTACTTGGTATATATACATGGAAAAACAGTATTTTGAGGAGGTTGGCCACGCTTTTGACACAAATTCGACCTAAGGGCAGAGACACAATAGGAGCAAGGCGGGGAATTCTTCTCCGAGTTTTTCCTTCCTCATCCTATTTCCATTGTTGGTTATGACTTTTAGTATTGTAGTTTTACATACTATTATGAATAGCTAATTTGTTATCTAGGGTTTTGATGGAACCTTTTGTAGGATGAATTCTTGTTATGTTTTTATATAATTGAGCCGTTGGATTTCTCTACTTGTTCAACTACGTGTTTATTGTTGTTGATTGAATGGCCATCGATTGACTGTGCCTATTTATTATGTGTTGCTTGAGAAAGGATACATATTTAGATGGTTGTTGAACAACGTCACTCCTAACGTATGTGAGAAATCAATACAATAGGTTTAAAGGCAGGTTTAGAAATACCAAAGCCTTGACGTGGTCATAATGAGCGGTTAGATAAAGCCAACTAGCGTAGTTCGAGAGAATATATCTAGTAAATTATTGTAGTTGCTCGAGAGAGAATTAGGACACCTAAAGTGCTCACGATCAGTAGAGAATACATTGGCGAAATTGTAGGGAACATAGCTAGAAGGATTCCGACAATTGGGGAAATCATAACTCTAGACCTCCTTAATTTAGTCTCCAACCCTTTGTCTCGTTAGTTGATAATTTTACCACTTTGTAGTATTTGCTAGTTAATTAGTTAGAAATATAAATCTCAATCTTTATAATTTAGAAAATTGTTCAAACTTGTCTTCTTAGTGATATTTAACAGATATAGTTAAGCCTTAGTTCTCCGTGGGATTCGACTCCGGACTTTTAGACCGGATTATATTTGCAGCAACCGCTTATCCTTTTTAGGACTAGAGTTGAGCGTGATCAAATTTTGGCGCCGTTGCCGGGGAACTAACAGTGTAGTTGTAGGTGTACATATTGCTAGGTTACAAGTTCGAACTTTTATTTTTGTTTTGTTGTATTTGATTTTTTTTATTTTTGTTTTACTTGTTAATTTGAGAAACATGGCATCCTGGAATTATGGGAATTTTTATGTTAGTAGTTCTATTGTTGATCTTCCTTGTGTGAATTGTGGCAGAAACCACCTGGGTCAAAATAGTCAAAATATTCCCAAGAGCGAGTTATGTGCACCAACTCAATCTTATGTGTGGAATGTATGTGATATGTGTGGTGGTCAAGAGGGTCACTTTCATAGTTGTGCTTATATTTCTTATCTTTCCCCAACCCCTTACTTTGATGGTTCTACTTTTTCTTGTGAAGTTAATAGGAACAAAGAACCCGGGGATGATAGCCTAAAAGAGATCAAGGATATGCTAAAGTACCTTGTGGAACAAAATGATGAAAGACAGATGCAGATAGAAAGGCAAGATGTTACTATTCGCAACTTGGAAGCACAAATGAGTCAACTAGCTGAAGCATTTAATGCTCAACAAGCCTATATTTGGGATAGTAGTCAAGAAGAGCATGAATTAGACACTGAAATTGAGGTGCTAAGGGAGGAGGTTAGAGTAGAACACCAACAATCTAAGCAACTAGAATTTAAGGATGCCGATGTTCAAGAAGTAACACTAGAGTCAGCAAAGGACATTAAAGATACAAATTTAGTTGACTCTAGTGTGATTGGTGTTGAGGAGGTCAAAAATCATGAAGTTCATGTATTTGAGCGCGTTGGACCTCATTCCAAACACTTCTCTACATTATGTTCGGATGGTGAAAAGGGAATGGATCCTTACGAACATAAAAAGGAGTCCAAGGAAGAGGTAGATGAGCCTTATATTTTGAAATTCTCAAGGCCGTCTAGGCAAGTTGACACTTTTCGATCGAGAGCCAAAAGTGCATAAGACTTTATCTAAGTTTTGGCTCGCAAGAATTTGTACCGCCCCAAGAGCATAATCATAAGCTTGAAGCAAAACTTGGGGTTCAATTCATAAGCTCGAGGTGGAGGCAAAAAGTGATTCATGTCGTGCCGCGACGTTAAATCAAGCGCTTGTTGGGAGGCAACCCAGCTTTATTTTTTATTTATTTTTAATTTAGTTTATTTTTTTTATTATTGTATTATTCTTGTAGTGTTGATTTTTTATTTTTAGGAGCACGGAACGCAAAGCCATTGGAAGTATGCAACAACAAACCATTGGTTGGAACTAAGTATGAGGTACCCGCACGAAGGACCAGGCCTGGGAGAAGTCTGAGTACCCCATGAGATGCTAGTGCTTCGGCCTTTGGCCTACCAGGGAGTTTTTTTTACCTTCTTGTATGTATGGGTGTGCATTGGGGACAATGCACAATTTTAAGTGTGGGGGGAGGAAATTGTCTGGGTGACTGACTTTCTATGCTATTTTAGTTGTGTTAGTTTAATTGAATAATTTTTTTTTTCAAAAATAGAAAAGATTGAACTTTTCCCGACGGTGGATCTAGTAGACAATTTTCTTGAGGGATTTAAGTCTAAAGAAAAAAAAACAAAGAGATTTTCTTTTGTTAGGTAGTGTAGCAATTCCCCCTTGGTTTTTCTTTGTGCCGCGGTTCTTTTCTAAGGGTTTTATTTGAACCGGGTGTAGTTAGTCTTTTTTTAGGAATATGAGCCATTGTGTTGTGTTTTTAAATGAAGAAATATCTCTTGACTTTGTTATGCCTTGAGAATAGTGAGTACTCTGGTTGTGATGCTTAGGCTCAATTTTTGACTCTTGTATAAGTACCTTAAATTGTATGATCTTAACTTTGCTTAACTGCTTTGACTAGAGTGTCTTGATGAAACCAATCCTGTGTGAGTTATGTGCCATGTGTGTGTGAGGTTTGGGTGTTATTATGTGCATTGCATTTGATGCCTAGAACTTGCCCTGTGTGTTTGCAAAGCGAAATACTAGTTTTGTTCAGTCTTGGAAGTGATATAGGCATTTCTTTGTTGAGCCAGATATGTATATTTTGCCCGCCTAATTATTATGTATTGTTTGTTAACCTCT
Source organism: Nicotiana attenuata (assembly GCF_001879085.1). NCBI lineage: Eukaryota > Viridiplantae > Streptophyta > Magnoliopsida > Solanales > Solanaceae > Nicotiana > Nicotiana attenuata. The sequence goes on from NC_031992.1 coordinate 9,385,577, forward strand.
TTGAGCCTGTAATCCTGTTTCTTTGGCAACCACATTACAAGCCTTACACATTTGTTTGAATTAACCATCTATTTGAACCATTATAACCTCTCATGAGCACTTGAATTTTTTATGAACTGTGTAAAAGTTAAAGTGTGGGGTGGGTGGTTTGACTTTTGAGTGGAACTAATAAAATAAGGAGAAAGGAGCACCGTTTTGAACAAGTAAGAGCCGCTTGAATTGAAAATAAATGTAGTTGTTTTGCTCTAAAAAAGAAAAAAAGAAGTATTCCTTGATAAGTGGTGACTCTTGATGTAATTGTGCTTAAAGAAGTATGGGGTAATATACATTAAGGTGAAGGTGGAGTTTGGACATAAGTATGGAGTTTGAATGTTAAAGTATATGTATTAAAGTGCTTAGGGAGGTGTAGTCACTCTTATATCTAAATGTATCCTACCCGTCCCGCAGCCTACATTACAACCAAATAAAGTCCTAATTGATCCTAGATTGAATGAGCTCGATTAGTAGAGTATTACACTACGGGCAAGCCTATGGTGCATCTTTTGTGGCATATGAATGTTATTTATTAGAGTGAGTGAATTCTTTCTATCTTAAGTTTCTAAGTGTTCTTAAATTTTATTGTGTGGAACTACTCTCTTTTGTTGTGTGAGGGCACTTGATTAATGAAGGAAAGCTAATGTCAGTGACCTCTATGTTAGAGTAAGTGGGTGAGTTGTGAATAATGCGTGGTACTTGTGAGTCAAATCTTGAGGTGAAGATGTTATTCTTTTGTGCTTAGTCTATTTTAAATATTCTTGGTGTGATGAGTTAGGAGAATTGTTTAAAAAAGGTCGTGTCTATATAAAGTGTAGTTTGATTACTCGAGGACGAGCAATGGTTTAAGTGTGGGGTGTTGATGATAGGCTATAATTGCGTATTTTAGTCGCTTATTACACTCTAATTTACTGCACTTTAATTGAGTTTGAGCTTTAATCGCTAGTGTTTTGCACTAACTATGTGTTTATGCCTTGTAGGAGTGATGCCGAGCTATATAGATATTATGGAATGAATTCAAGTGATTTGGAGATTTGAAGTCTGAGTAAAAGCCCAAGGAATTAATCCGGGATCGCGTTCAGCGGTCAAATTTGATAGTTAAGAACAAACGAAGACTCAATTAGGTATATTGTGCACTATCTAGTAAACTAGACATAACTCTTTGCTCCAAACTCTATTTGGTATATATAATATATGGCTGGAAAGCAAACTCAAAGGGCTACAACTTTCACCTTTTATATTTTTCCGAATTCCAAAGAGAACAGGGTGAAAAACACGGTTGAAACCGCGACCGCGGACCTGGACGCGGACTGAGGTAGTGCACTGGGAAAATACCGCGCCCAGACCGCGACCGCGAGCGTCCAGACCTGAAAAATTGTCTTTTTCGCTAGGGGAAGGTATAATTGTATGGGCTCGACCCTACTTGGTATATATTCATGGAAAAACGGTATTTTGAGGAGGTTGGACACGCTTTTGACACAGATTCGACCTAAGGAGGCAGAGACACAATAGGAGCAAGGCGGGGAATTCTTCTACGAGTTTTTCCTTCCTCTTCTTATTTCCATTGTTGGTTATGACTTTAGTATTGTAAGTTTACATACTATTATGAATAGCTAATTTGTTATCTAGGGTTTTGATGGAACCTTTTGTTGAATAAATTCTTCTTATGTTTTTATATAATTGAGCTGTTAGATTTCTCTACTTGTTAAACTACGTGTTTATTGTAGTTGATTGAATCGCCATATATTGACTGTGCCTATTTATTATGTGTTGATTGAGAAAGGATACATGTTTAGGTGGTTGTTGAGAAACGTCACTCCTAACGTATGTGAGAAATCAATACAGTGGGTTTAAAGGCAGGTTTTGAAATAACAAAGCCTTGACGTGGTTATAATGAGCGGTTAGATAAAGCCAACTAGCGTAGTTCGAGAGAATATGTCTAGTAAATTGTTGTAGTTGCTAGAAAGAGAATTACGGCACCTAAAGTGCTCATGATCAGTAGAGAATACATTGGCGAAATTGTAGGGAACATAGCTAGAAGGATTACGACAATTGGGGAAATCATAACTCTAGACCTCCTTAATTTAGTCTCCAACTCTTTGTCTGGTTAGTTGATAATTTTACTGCTTTGTTGTATTTGCTAGTTAATTAGTTAGAAATATAAATCTCAATCTTTATAATTTATAAAATTGTTCAACTTGTCTTCTTAGTGATATTAAACAGATATAGCTAAGCCTTAGTTCTCTGTGGGATTCGACTCTGGACTTTTAGACCGGATTATATTTGCAGCGACTGCTTATACTTTTGAGGACTATAGTTGGGCGTGATCAGTACAACACTCTATTCAGAAGGCCATAGGTCCACAACATAAGGGCGGTACCCTCGACCTTGCACCAGGCACTAAAATTTCCCACACCGGGGGAGTCAAAACGGTTTACGAAGAACAATAGGTTGCAAGGGAGATGTTTGTCATCAACAAGGTAATCTCGATTCCTGTGGTTTTGAAATTAAGGAGCAAAGAACCGACCAAAAAGGAAGAGATTAAATAGCAATCACTGATACCGGCCTCGGCTAAACCGGAGAAACAGGAAGAACGAGGAGCAGACGAGGAGGATGATTATGGCGTCCCGAGATCATTCATAGCTCCTGATGACACTGACGCCACCAAATCAATAGTTGAAGAGTTAGACCAAGTCATATTAATCGAGCATCCACCGGATCGAAAGGTATACATGGGCATGGAGTTAACCCCTAAGCTCAGGAAAAAACATTGGTTTTCTTAAAGCTAATGCCGATTGTTTTGCTTGGTCCCATTTTGACATAACAGGGATCGCACCGGAGGTAACCACTCACAAGCTGAGTTTGGACCCGAAGTTCTATCCGGTTAAGCAGAAAAGGAGACCGTAGTCCGAGATCAAACATGAGTTCATCAAGTATGAGGTATCCAAACTTCTAAAAATGGCATCCACCCAGAAAGTTAAATACCCGGATTGGTTAACTAACGTAGTGGTTTTACCTAAAAAAGTAAATAAACTAAGGATGTGTGTAGATTATAAAGACCTAAACAAAGCATGCCCTAAGGATTCTTTCCCTTTGTCTAACATCGATCGAATGATCGACGCGATGACCAGGCACGAGATAATTTTCTCGACGCCTACTCCGGGTACAACCAAATTCTGATGGACCTGGACGACCATGAAAAGACTTCTTTCATAACCAAATTCGGCACCTACTGCTATAACGTAATGCCGTTTAGATTAAAGAACGCTGGTGCCACCTACCAACGCCTAGTAAACAGGATGTTCGAAGAACAAATAGGAAAATCAGTGGAAATTTATATTGATGATATGTTGGTCAAGTCCCTGCGAGTAGAGGACCATTTGAAACATTTGCAAGAAACCTTCGACATACTAAGGAAATACAACACGAAGCTAAACCCGAAGAAGTATGCATTCGGGGTCGGTTCAGGCAAATTCCTCGAGTTCATGGTGTCTAATCGGGGGATAGAGATCAACCCCGACAAAATAAAGACCATACAGGACATCACCATAGTGGACGACGTCAAGGCAGTTCAAAGACTGACCGTGCATATAGCCGTATTGGGCCGGTTTATCTCGAGGTCCTTAGACAAGAGCCATCGATTCTTATCACTATTGAAGAAGAAGAATAACTTAACCTGGACTGCGGAATGCTAGCAAGATTTGGAAGAACTCAAACGGTACATGTCGAGCCCTCCTCTGCTGCACACTTTGAAGGCAGACTAACAGTTGTACCTCTACTTGGTGGTTTCTGAGGTGACGGTAAGTGGTGTCTTGGTTCTAGAGGAAGAAGGTACGCAATTTCTTATTTACTATGCCAGTAGAACTCTAGGCGATGCCGAATCGAGGTATCCTCATCTGGAAAAGTTAGCACTCGGTTTGCTAACCACTTTCGGAAAACTAAAGTCGTACTTTTAATACCACCCTATATGTGTCATAAACTCTTACATGCTGAGGAATATCATGCATAAGCCCGAGCTCTTGGGCCGGTTGGCCAAATGGGCCATAGAGATTAGCGAGTACGACATCGAGTACCGACCCCGAACTGCCATAAAATCTTAGATTTTGGCTGACTCCATGGCCGACTTTACGCCGGCCTTAATATCCGATGTCGAAAAGGAATTACTGCTCACCTCGGGGACTAATTCGGGAATCTAGACCCTATTCATGGACGGTGCCCCAAACGTGAAAGGGTCCAGGGCTCGGTATTGTGTTTAAACCACCTACGGGAAGCGTAATCAAGAAGTCTATTTGAACTATAAAATTGATTAACAATGAAGCCGAGTATGAGGCCATGATTGCAAGTGTGGAAGTGGCTAAGAGCCTTGGGGCCTAAGTGATCGAAGCCAAATTCGACTCCCTCCTCGTCGTAAATCAAGTCAATGGAACATTCAAAGTAAAAGAAGAACGGATGCGGAGGTACTTGGACAAATTGCAGGTGACCCTGCACCAATTCAAGGAATGGACTCTGCAGCATGTACCCCAAGATCAAAATAGTGAGGCTGATGCACTGGCCAATTTGGGGTCGTCTGTCGACTTTGATGAATTCAGCTCGGAGCAGTGGTATAATTGATGAACTCGGTGGTAGAAGAAGGTCACGCCGATGCAAACTCGATAATTTTGACTTGGGATTAGAGAAACAAATACATAGACTACCTGAAGACAGGAAAATTGCCTTCAGATTCTAGTCGAGATCGCTACGTACCAAGGCTGCTAGATTTTGCTCAGTCGAAGGGGCTATTGTTCAGGAGATCCATCTTCGATCCACTGGCCAGATGCTTAGGGCTGGGGGAGACCGAATATTCCATGAGAAAAGTTCAGGAGGGCACTTGCAGGAACCATTCGAGGGCATAATCATTAGTTCAGAAGCTAATCATAGCCGGCTACTACTGGAATGAAATGGAAAAGGATGAGAAAGGCTTCATACGAACATGCAACGAGTGCCAAAGACATGCCCCGATCAACCGAGAGAGATGCTCCACTCGGTCCTGTCTCCATGGACGTTTATGAAGTGGGGAATAGACATCGTTGGTCCCTGCCATGGACACCCAGTAAAGCTCAATTCATACTATTCATGACGGATTATTTTTCCAAATGGGTCAAGGCTTAGGAGTTCAATAAGGTCCGAGAGAAAGAAGTCATTGACATCATCTAGGATCACATAATATGTCGATTTAGGATACTAACCGAGATTGTTTGCGACAACGGAAAACAATTCGTCGGTAGCAAGGTGAGTAAGTTTTTCGAATATCGCAAGATCAAGAATATAATATCAATGCCTTATCACCCTAGTGGGAACGGGCATGTGGAATCAACGAACAAAACTATACTCCAATTCTGAAAAAGAGGTTGACCGGTTCAAAAGGAAAATGGAAGGAAATCTTGCCTGAAGTCCTGTGGGCATACCGTACAACTTCGAAAACGAGCACCAGGGATACCCCATTTTCTCTGGTCTAGGGATATGAAGCCTTAATACCAGTCAAGGTGGGGAAACCGAGGCTCAGGTTCCAGTATGCTACCGAAGAGTTAAACGGCAAGGCTATAATCACGAGCCTAGAACTGTTGGACGAAAGGCAGGAGGCCTCCATGGTCCGGTTGGCCTCCCAGAAGAAGCGAGTAGGATGGTACTACAACTAAAGAGCCAACCTCCGACATTTTCAAGTTGGGGACTTGGTATTAAGAAAGGTAAAACTACACACCAGGAACCCAAACGAAGGGAAACTGGGCCTGAATTGGGAAGGACCATATCGAGTTGTTGGAATAATCGGCAAAGGTTCATATAAACTCGAAGTGAAAAATGGCGTACAACTACCAAACAACTGGAACGTGGAATATTTAAAGTGGTACTACTGCTAAGGTACGAACTTAATTCCTTTTTAATTTTGTTACTTTACGGACTAACGTATGCAGGTACTCGGTCAGGGACGGATGTGGCTATTAGGTCTGAAAGCACGTGTTGCACTTTTTTTTCTCTTGAGCCGGTTTTGTCCCGAAGTGAGTTTTTCGGCAAGGTTTTAACGAGGCATCAATAAAATGTGCTACCTTATATTTGAAGACCGAATTTAAACCAGAATCGATAATCGTTTGCATCAGATCAACAATATCCGAGCCCTCATAAGTTCGGAACTCGAATACTAGAGGCCATTACCCCTAGATTAAGATCTTTAGCAAGAGAATAGAAAATTTTCTGTGTCAAAAGCTAAGGCTTGGCGGTTATGATTCATTGTAAGGGTCAAACAGTCATGCGAACCGTGACCGCATAGTCCACTCTAGACACAACACAAGGTTTATGCGCCTTCAATCATGTACCTTGCATATTAAGCAATGAAAGAAATTTCTACTTCCCTTACACTTTATTAATGCTCATTTTACTTTTTCGATCCTAGATCCTAAAGTCCACGGGCTGGCCCTACTCGGGGACTGTCGACCGATAAAAATTTGAACGACCCGGGCTACTGAATCCCGAAGGCACCAAGCCTATTAGACAGTGCCCGAATATGATAGGCTATGGCCAGCCTAAAAATGGCTCGAAGACGTCCGAAGTCTGTACTCAGAAAGTAAGTCCCTTACGAAAAATCAAAATCTGTTAAAAGGTTACCCTCAGCAAAAACACCGTCTAAGATACTTAAGCATCTCAAAAGGCCTTCAAATTTACTAAAGATTCGAAGCCACAAGTAATCCGGAGTTGCATCAAAATCGGACTCCATTCGGACCTCCAAAAAATGGATGTTGTAGACTACATTTGATTTTATGCTAAAACATTAAAAACGATACGCAAATAGAATTGAAAATAGATGTTGGAAAGTAAAGATACGGTATTGCCAAAAGGGGAAAATTTTATATATTCCAAAAAATATTTACAAAGGCACGAAAACACGGCCTAAAAATAAACAAAAAAGAATAAATACAAGGGAAAACTAGAAAAAAAACTAAGGCATTTACGCCTAGTCTTCACCGGGGCTCGACTCGTCACCAGATACGTCGGAACCCTCTGAACCTGTAGAGCCTTCGGGATTCCCAAACTCATAGAGTTCCTTTGCTTCAGCTTCGAGTCTCTTGGCTTCCTCAATGTTAGGCGACAGGTCAAAACCTCGGGCATGTATCTCCTCAAGGGTCTCCCTCCAGGATAGCCTCCTTACGTAGTCGATGTTCGTCTTTAAGCGGGCCTCGACAATCTCTATATCAGCCTTATACTGGGCCAGCATTTCCTCGACAACGAAGGAATCAATAGAAGTTGCCTCCAACCTGGACCTCAGCACATTATATTCTTGGTCGAGGGCATCCCATTCCGTGACGGCTGAGTTCAGCTGCACTCGAAGTTCATCGTTTAGCCGAGACTATTTGTCAGCTTTATCCTTTGCCACCCGAGTTGGTCCTTGGCCGATACCAGCTCTGCTTTTATAGCCTCTTTTTTCGAAGCCAATGGATCCATTCTGCTCTTCCATGCCTCGGTCGTGGCCCTGACCTCATCCATCTCAATCTGAAGCTGGTCGCTCAGGTCTATCTTCTCTTGGTCCTGCAAAGTTGCATTGTTAATCACCACGAGTAGCTTCTTGTTTTTAGCCTCAAAGATCCTTACCTTCTCGACCAGGTCGACGTGCTCCCGCTCCAAGGTCGAGGCCTCCTTCTGAGCCTGTCACGACCCAAATCCTAACCTGTCGTGATGGCGCCTATCGATGGTACTAGGCAAGCCGACCTTTTCAAAACACTTCCAATATTGTGCAAAAAGGAGAATCAAAAGTTCGTATATAAAGTAGAGTTTCGAAAACGGGGTTTAAACTTCGAAATACAAGTGCGGAAAATAGCCCCAACATCGGGGTGTCACTAAGTCATGAGCATCTAAACATAACTGGTCTGAATATAATACGACTATCACGATATGAAACCAAATACCACAAAAAGGAGAGATAAAGAAGAAGAAAACAAGGTCTACGAACGGCAACAGCTACCTCGCTATCTCCAAGGATCAACTACGAGAAACTATCAACACCCTCCGCGTCCAAAAACTCCCGGATCTGCACATGAAGTGCAGGGTGTAGCGTGAGTACAACCAACTCAGTAAGTAAAATTAATAAATAAGGAACAGAAAGATAGTGACGGCTATACAGTTATAACACATTTTCAGTTGTCTCAGCAAGGAAAGTAGACATTCCCAAATCCGGTAAAAATCAAGTCAAATCAATTTGTTTAAGTCAAGTTCAAGTAAAAACCGGATAAAACATCTTTCAGAAGTTTTCAAAACAATGGTGTAGGGCAACTATGTGCATCAATAATGAAATCATATACAGCCTCTCAAGTCAACCAACACTCAGTCCTCCTATTCACTACAACGTCACAATCACTCATTTATCACAGCCACTCATTCCTCACGATTACTCAACACTCGGCACTCGTACTCAGTAGCTACTCGCACTTTCTGGGGTGTGTACAGACGCCGGAGGGGATCCTATAACCCAAGAGTTATATCAGGCCAATCATAGCATAAATCCGTGAAACATACTGCGATGCGTAGCCCGATCCCATAAATATCCTCAATATCAGGCCCTTGGCCTCACTCAGTCATCAATCTCTCCAGTCTCTCGAGCTCTCAAAAATCAGAAAAATCAGCCCAAACAGAAATAACATGATGTATCAATAAGAATAACAAAGACTGGGATATGATATGCGAGTAAAAACTGCGACTGAGTACAAATAGCATTTAAAAAGCAATTAACATGTAACACGGCCTCTGTGGGACCCAACAGTACCAACACATAGCCTAAACATGGTTTCTAACATGATTTACAGTCAAACATCTATAACACATAGAGAGCATATAGCTAACAACAACATATTCAACTTTACAATTTCACGGGACGTACCAAGTCACAATCCCCTCGGTGCACGCCCACACGCCCGTAACCTAGCATGTGCGTCACCTCCAAAGTAATCACATGACACAAAATCCGGGGTTTCATACCCTCAGGACAAGATTTATAATTGTTACTTACCTCAATCCGAGCAAAACGCTACTCCAAAATGTCCTTGCTTCGCGAGTCAGCCTCCAAATGCCTCGAATCTAACCACAAACAGTACAATACAATCAACACGGGTTAAAGGAATCAATTCCACAAGAAAAATTAGAGATTATAGCCCAAAATCCAAAATCAGCTCAAACCCGGCCCCCGGGCCCACGTCTCAAAATCCGACAAAAGTCACAAAACCAGAAAGCCCATTCACTCACGAGTTTAACCATACCAAATTTATCAAAATACGACACAATTTGGTTATCCAAATCCTCAAAATTCACTCTCCAAATCCTTAGCCCTAAACCCCCAAATTTCACTTCAAAAACGCACCAACTAGGTGTAAAATCAGTAGGGAAACATCATTATTAAAGAAAGATGAACATAAGGAGCTTACCTCATTAATCCCTTCAAAAAACCCTCTCAAAAATCTCCAAAGTCCGAGCTCAAAGTAAAAATCGAGAAGTCTCGTATTATAGTTTATGCCCAGACCTTTCGCACTTGCGGCTACTTAGCCGCTTCTACGGACTCGCAGGTGCGCCCCAGAGCCCGCTTCCGTGCTTAGATCCACACCTCCATCCAACTTTCCGCTCCAACGGACTCGCTTCTGCGAGACAAATCTCCGCTTCTGCGGAGTCAACCTTTAGGGCCAAATGCGCATCTGCGAGCCTACTGCCGCATCTGCAGTCACGCAGGTGCGGAATGGACCTCGCACCTGCGACTTCTGCCATCCTCTTCCTTAATCGCTTCTGCGACCCCTTCTCGCTTCTACGAACTCGCACATGCGGTGCCCACTCCGCAGGTGCAGTTACACCAGCGGTTGCAAAACTTCAGTTGCTCTTCAAATTCAATCCAAGACCGTTCAACCACCCGAAAACAACCCGAGGCCCCCGGGACCTCAACCAAACATACCTGCCGTCTCATATCCCAATACAAACTTAGCCGAATCCTAAATCACCTCAAACAACATCAAAAATACGAATTCCACACGGATTCAAGCCTAATGAACTTCGAAATTTTCAAATTCCACAAACGATGTCGAAACTTATCAAATCACGTCCGATTGATCCCTAATTTTGCACACAAGTCATAAATGACACCACGAACCTACTCCAACTTTCAAAAATCCAATCTGACCCTGATATTAAAAAGTCCACTCCTGGTCAAACTTTCCAAACTTCCAACTTTTGCCAATTCAAGCCTAATTCTACTACGAACCTCCAAATCACAATTCAGACGCACTCCTAAGTCTAAATTCACCTAATAGAGCGAACAGAACCATAAAAATTCAAATCCGAGGTCATCTACACATATGTCAACATCTTGTCAATTTTTTTTCCAACTTAAGCTTTCAAATAAGAGACTAATTGCCTCAATTCACTCTGAAATCTCTCCGGACCCGAACCAACTAACCCGATAAGTCATATAACAGTTGTAGAATACAAAATGAGCAATAAATGGGGGAACGGGGCTACAACTCTCAAAATGACCAGCCGGGTCGTTACATCCTCCACCTCTTAAGTAAACATTCGTCCTCGAACGGGTCTAGAAATGTACCTGGAGCCATATTAGGTGTGGATATCTGCTCTGCATCTCCCGCTCAGTATCCCAAGTAGCCTCCTCCACGAGATGACCTCTCCACTGCACTTTTATTGAAGCTATATCCTTTGACTTCAACTTTCGAACCTGCTGCTCCAAAATGGCCACTGGCTCCACATCATAAGTCAAATCACCATCCAACTGAACCATGATGAAATCCAAAACATGAGACGGATCGTCGATATACTTTCGAAGCATAGAAACATGAAATACTGGATGCACACTCAACAAGATAGGTGGCAAGGCAAGCTTGTAAGCCACCTCCCCAATCCTCTGAAGTACCTTAAAAGGCCCAATTAACCGAGGGCTCAACTTGCTCTTCTTCCCGAACCTCATAACGCCCTTCATGGGTGAAACCTTCAGCAGAGCTTTCTCCCCCGCCATATAAGACACATCACGGACCTTCCTGTTAGCATAACTCTTCTGTCTCGACTGCGTCATACAAATCCGCTCCTGAATCAATTTAACCTTGTCCAAAGCATCCTGAACCAAGTCAGTGCCCTAGACTAGCCTCGCCCGGCTCAAACCCACCCACCGGAGATCTACACCGCCTCCCATATAAAGCCTCACACAGAGCCTTCTGAATGCTCGACTGATAACTGTTGTTGTAAGCAAACTCCGCGAGCAGCAAAAACTGGTCCCATGAACCCCCAAAGTCAATGACACAAGCACGTAGCATGACCTCCAGTATCTGAATAGTGCGCTCGGACTGTCTGTCTGTCTGAGGGTGAAATGTTGTGCTCAACTCAACCTGAGTGCCCAACTCTCGCTGCACGACTCTGCAAATTTGCGATGTAAAGTGCGTGCCTCTATCTGAAATGATGGAAATTGGCACACCATGAAGGCGAACAATCTCTCTAATGTAAATCTCAGCCAACCGATCTGAAGAATAAGTAGTGCCCACTAGAATAAAGTGCGCGGACTTGCTCAGCCGATCTACAATCACCCAAATAGCATCGAACTTCCTCGAAGTCCGTGGGAGCCCAACTACGAAATCCATGGTGATCCGCTCCCACTTCAACTCTGGAATCTCTATCCTCTGAAGAAATCTACCCGGTCTCTGATGCTCATATTTTACCTGCTGGCAGTTGAGATACCGAGACACATACTCAACTATATCCTTCTTCATTCTCCTCCACTAATAATGTTGTTTCAAATCCTGGTACATCTTTGCGGCACTCGGATGGATGGAATACCACGAGTTGTGGGCCTCCTAAAGAATCAACTCCCGTACCCATCTATATTTGGAACACATATCCGGCCCTGCATCCTCAACACCCCATCATCTCCAATAGTCACATCTTTGGCATCATCGTGCTGAATCTTTTCCTTGAGGACAAGCAAATGAGGATCATCATACTGGCATTCCCTGATGCGATCAAATAAGGAAGACCGAGATACCACGCAGTCTAGAACCCGACTAGGTTCCGAAATATCCAATCTCACGAACTGGTTGGCCAAGGCCTGAACATCAACTGCAAGAGGTCTCTCACCAACACGAATGAATGCAAGACTACCCATACTCACTGCCTTCCTACTCAAGGCATCGCCACCACATTGGCCTTTACCGAGTGATACAAAATAGTAATATCTTAGTCCTTTAGCAGCTCCAACCATCTCCGCTGCCTCAAATTGAGATCCTTCTCTTTGAACAAGTGCTGGAGGCTACAATGATCAGTAAATACCTCGCAAGACACACCATAGAGATAGTGCCTCCAAATCTTCAACGCATGAACAATAGCAGCCAACTCCAAATAATGAATAAGGTAGTTCTTCTCATGGGGCTTCAAGTGGCGCAAAGCATAAGTAATCACTCTACCCTCTTACATCAAAACACACATAATACCGATCCAATAAACATCACAATATACTGTATAAGAACCAGAAGTTGATGTTAGAACTAGAATTGGAGCTGTGGTCAAGGTAGTCTTGAGCTTCTGAAAGCTCACCTCACACTCATCTGACCACCTGAAAGGAGCACCATTTTAGGCCAATTTGGTGAAGGGCGATGCAATAGACGAGAAACCCTGCACGAAGAGACGGTAATAACCAGCCATATCAAGAAAGCTCTAAATCTCTGTAGCTGAGGACAGTCTGGGCCAACTCTGAACCGCCTCTATCTTCTTCGAATCCACCTGAATACCCTCGCTGGACACCACATGCCCCAAAAATGCCACTGAACTGAGCGAGAACTCACACTTGGAGAATTTGGCATAAAGCTTCTCCTCCCTCAACTGCTGCAACACAATCCTCAAATGTTGGGCATGCTCTTCCTGGCTACGGGAGTACACCAGGATATCATCAATGAATATAAGAACAAACGAGTCGAGATAAGGCTGCAATACGCTGTTCATCAAATGCATGAACATTGCTAGGGCGTTGGTCAGCCTAAAAGACATCATAAGAAACTCATAATAACCATAACGGGTCCTGAAAGCTTTCTTAAGAATGTCCGAGTCCCGAATCTTCAATTGGTGATACCCTGACCTCAAATCAATCTTGGAGAACACCCTTGCTCCTTGAAGCTGGTCAAATAGGTCATAAAGACGTGACAAAGGATACTTGTTCTTGATTGTGACTTTGTTCAACTGCCTATAATCAATGCACATTCTCATAGAGCCATCCTTTTTTTTACGAACAGAACCAGTGCACCCCAAGGTGACACACTAGGCCTAATAAACCCCTTCTCAAGGAGTTCCTGAAGCTGCTCCTTCAACTCAGCCGGTGCCATACGGTACAGAGGAATAGAAATGGGCTGAGTGCCCGGCACCAAGTCAATACCAAAGTCAATATCAGGCGGCATGCCCGGCAAGTCTACAGGAAACACATCCGGATTGCACCACCAAAACAGAATCAATAGTAAGGGTCTCAGCACTAACATCCCTCACAAAGGCCAAATAAGATAGACAACCTTTCCTAACCATCTGCTGGGCCTTCAAGTATGAAATCACTCTACTGGGAACATAGTCTAAGAACCTCGCCACTCAATCCGTGGCAACACCGGCATCGCCAACGTCACAATCTTAGCGTGACAGTCCAAAATAGCATGGAATGGAGACAACCAATCCATACCCAATATCACATCGAATTCAACTATACTAAGCAGCAAGAGATAAACTCTAATCTCTAATTCGCCAATAGTCACTACACACGACCGATACACACGGTCCGCAATAATAGTATCGCCCACCGGCGTAGATACATGAATAGATGAAACTAAAGACTCATAGGGAATATCTAGATAATGAGAAAAATACGCTGATACATATGAATAGGTGGAACTAGGGTCAAATAATACAGAAGCATCTCGGTGACATACTGAGACAATACCTGTGATCATTGTGTCTGAAGCAATACCATTTGGTCCGGCAGGGAGTGCATAGAAATGGGCCTGACCGCCACCTGATCAGCCTCCGCCTCTAGGGCGACCCATAGCTGACTGGGCTCCACCCCGAGCTGGCTAGGCGGGTGGTGAAACAACTGGTCTAGAAGATGCAGCCTAAATCCTCTGCTGCGCTGAACCTCCATGACGACGAGGACACTACCTCCACACATGCCCAAATTGCCCACACTCAAAACAACTCCCTGGTGCTGGTGACGGGGACTGAAGGGAGCCCTAAGCACCGGGATAACTGGTAGAAGGACATGGCATAGATGAGCCCTGAACCGATGGAGTACGGGACGAACTCTGAGCTGGAAGGGCACTGAGAGATGGGTGCCCTGATGAGAACTGTGTGAACCATGGCTAGATGATGCACCACTGTGAACTGGGCGAGCCATCTGAGCATGCTTGAAAGGACGACCCCCACGATGGTAGAACTAACCTCTAGAAGGAACCCCACTAAAACCACCTGATCCATGAGACCTCTTGGCCTCCCTGTCAACCCAGTCCTAGCTGTGAAACATCTCTATCTGTCGGGCAATGTCAACAACCTCATCGAAAGTAGCACTAGATACCCGTTCTCTAGTCATAAGCACCCGCAGCTGAAATGTGAGGCCATCAATAAACCTCATGATCCTCTCCCTATCAGTGGGAACTAACCAGACTGCATGACGGGCCAACTTAGAAAACCTCATCTCGTACTGCATCACAGACCTATCATCCTGATGTAACTGCTCAAGCTGTCTGTGCAGTTCCTCTCTACGAGACTGCGGCACAGACTTCTCCAAGAAGAGAACGGTGAACTCCTGCCGAGTAAGGGGTGCTGCACCAACCGACCTACGCCTCTCATATGCCTCCCACCAACTGAAGGCAGCTCCAGTAAACTGAAAAGTAGTGAACAAGACCCACTAGTCTCTAGAATACCTTTTGTACGGAGAATCCTCCGACATCTGTCCAAGAAACCCTTGGCATCCTCCGACTTTGCCCCGCTGAAGGATGGAGGCTGAAGTCTACCAAACCTCTCTTGTCTCCGCTGCTTATCATCAGTCATAGTAGGAGCCACATGGGCTTGAGCAGCTGCCACCGGCTGGGCTGCTAGTGCCCCTGGTGTCTGGAGTCCCTGCATCACCTGCTCGAATGTACGAGCGGTGGGAGTATGAATACCTCCCCGGCTTGAGAAGTGGCTGCTGCGACAGTAACAGAGACCGTTTGAGCAAGACTGGTGCATACGGTCAAAATTTGAGCTAAGGATTCCTGAAGGCCTGGAATTACAATGGGCGGGGGTGGTGCCTGAGCTGGCCCTACTAGCGCATTCGCAACTGGGACCTGATCCTGAACCGGGGCAACTGGTAGATTTGCAGGTGCTGCCCTAGCTGCTGTGCGAGCTGCACCTCTGCCCCTACCGCGGCCTCTACCGCGAACTCGGCCTCTCGCGGCCCTGACTGGTGGTACTGGTGGCGGTCCATCCTGCCCAGTAGTACGTGTCCTCACCATTTGTAAGAGAATAAAATAACAGAAGTTTAGTTACTAAAATCAACAGATTCGCACAATAAGAATTCAAGAATGTGAAATTTCCTAAGGGTTCTGCAGCCTCTCGAAGATAAGTACATATATCTCCGTACCGATCTCCAAGACTCTACTAAACCTGCTCATGACCCGTGAGACCTATGTAACCCAGGCTCTGATACCAACTTGTCACGACCCAAATCCTAACCTGTCGTGGTGGCGCCTATCGATGGTACTAGGCAAGCCAACCATTTCAAAACACTTGCAATATTGTGCAAAAAGGTGAATTAATTCGTAAATAAAGCGGAGTTTCGAAAATAGGGTTTAAACTTCAAAATACAAGTGCGGAAAATCGACCCAACATCAGGGTGTCACTAATTCATGAGCATCTAAACAAAACTGGCCTGAATATAACACGACTATCACAGTCTGAAAGCAAATACCACAAAAAGGAGAGATAAAGAAGAAGAAAACAAGGTCTGCGAACGCCAGGCAGCTACCTTACTATCTCCAATGATCAGCTACGAGAAATTATCAACACTCTCCGTACCCAAAAACTCCTGGATCTGCACATGAAGTACAGGGTGTAGCATGAGTACAACCAACTCAGTAAGTAACAATAATAAATAAGGAACTGAACGATAGTGACGAGCTACACAGTTATAATGCATTTTCAGTAGTCTCGGCAAGGAAAGTAGACATGCTTCACAAATCCGATAAAAATCAAGTCAAATCAATTTGTTTAAGTCAAGTTCAAGTAAAAATCGGATAAAACATCTTTCAGAAGTTTTCAAAACAATGGTGTAGGGCAACTGTGTGCATCAATAATGAAGTCATATACAGCCTCTCAGGGCAACCAACACTCAGTCCTCCCATTCACTCCAACCTCACAATCACGAATTCCTCAAGTTTGCTCAGCAATCGACACTCGCACTCAGTAGGTACCTGCACTCATTGGGGGTGTGTACAGACTCCGGAGGGGCTACTACAACCCAAGCGTTATATCATGCCAATAATGGCATAAATCAGTGAAACATACTGCGACGCGGCAACCCGATCCCATAAATATCCTCATAATCAGGCCCTCGATCTCACTCAGTCATCAATGTCTCCAGTCTCTTGGGCTCTAAGAAATCATGAAAATTAGCTCGAACATCAATAACATGATGTATCAATAAGAATAACAGAGACTAAGATATGATACGCGAGTAAAAACTGTGACTGAGTACTAATAGCATTTAACAGGCAGTTAACATGTAACGCGGCCTCTGCGGGACCGAACAATACCAACACATATCCTAAACATGGTTTCTAACATGATTTACAGTCAAATTTCTATAACACATAGAGAGCATATAGCTAACAGCAAGATATGCAACTTTACAGTTTCACGGGACGGACCAAGACGCAATCCCCTCGGTGCACGCTCACACGCCCGTCACCTAGCATGTGCGTCACCTCCAAAGTAATCACATGATACAAAATCAATCACATGATACAAAATCCGGGGTTTCATACCCCCTGGACTAGATTTATAACTGTTACTTACCTCAATCCGAGCAAGACGTTACTCCAAAAAGCCCTTGCCTCGCGAGTCGGCCTCCAACTGCCCCGAATCTAACCACAAACAGTACAATACAATCAATACGGGCAAAAGGAATCAATTCCACAAGAAAAATTAGAGATTATAGCCCAAAATCCGAAATCAGCTCAAACCCGGCCCTCAGACCCATGTCTCGAAATCTAACAAAAGTCACAAAACCTGAAAGCCCATTCACTCACGAGTCTAACCATACCAAATTTATCAAAATCCGACCATTTGGTCATCCAATTCCTCAAAATTCACTCTCCAAATCCTTAGCCCTAAACCCGCAAATTTCACTTCAAAAACTCACCAACTAGGTGTAAAATCAGTGAGGAAACATCATTATTGAAGAAAGATGAACACAAGGAGCTTACCTCAGTAATCTCTTCAAAAACCCTCTAAAAACTCTCCAAAGTACGAGCTCAAAGTGATAAAAATGGAAAAAAATCTCGAAGTCTCATATTTATAATTTCTACCCAGACCTTTCGCACCTGCAGCTACTTAGCCACTTCTACGGACTCGCAGGTGCGCCCCAAAGCCCGCTTCTGCGCTTAGCTCCACACCAGCGTCTGTCGCGCCCCCTTTCTTTCCTCCTCGCGGAGAACGTCCGGGTTTCGACATTTCATGGTGGAAATAACTCTTTTCCTTTTGGGAATTGGGTTTTTGAAGAGTCGCCACCTAACGAATTATGGTGCGTTAGGGCACCTTGAGCAATTAACTCATGGACTGGTTTGCATTACCAGAGATTTAGGGTAAGGGCTTGAAATAACCTTGAGGGGAAGATGTTAGGCACCCCTCGCGGTCCACAACGATGGGTCCCGACCGAACTTATATTCATGTGAATTAGTCAAATAAACAGATAGACAGTTTTGCCACGTACTTGCAAGTAAAAGCATGTTTTGACATTCAAGGAAAAGGGTTTGAACAGGTTGCACATATATAAAGAAAAGTAAATTCATTTAAACAACGGGAGTTGGGAAAGGGGGTCCTAGGTTGGTTAGCCTACAGGATCACCCCACAGAATGCCCAGTAATCACTCCTCAATGAGGGGCTACACGTAACATTAAGCGCGTAGTCATCATATCCTTACTACCCAATTCCCTCCCCTTGGTCATAGCCTAAAGCGTTCTAACAACCTTGAAAGATATCCTATGCGTGCATTACCCGTCCCTTCTTTATGGCCCTGGAGGTATTTAGGACCTCTAATTTTGGGTAGTTCTAGACCATCCTAAGGTATTTAATGGAGAAAAGTCTAGGCGTCAAACAAAACAAGTAGGACTGTATTAAAAAAAGAAACCACTAAAGGCTCACATTTACCTCCACAAACATAACAAGCAAACGCACGTCTGAGACGATTGTTTGAGAGAAAACCTTAGAACATGATATCTAGGTGAGCGGGAAGTATACAATATTGAATTAAGACCAAAGTGAGAAAGAACTGAGTCCATTTGCCTACTAATTTTAAACTTGCTGAGTATGAGCAATCGCAAATAGCAGAACATGGGTTTACAGTTGCAGAATTTTAATAGTCCGATAGGCTTGCCTAGGCGTATAACCGTGATGTCATATGAACATGATATCTATGTTGATTAGGAAGGCAATAAAACAGTAAAACGATTTTCAAATGACAACTTGAGATCTTATAGGCATGCTTTCTATCAGTATTAATTTAAAGCAGTATTTGAAGACTTATTTAAAGAAGCGGACAGATTTATAAAATTAAACCAATTCAGACTAAACTAACGTGGATTAAATTGAGTTATTCAACTAAGCTGGTTTTAAGTTCTATAGGTGTGATTTCTATTAGAGCTGATTTTAATTCCTATAGGCATGGTATCTAATCATTAAAGCCATTTAGACCCTATAGACATGGTTTCTAATTGTGTGGAAGTAAAGAAAACATAACAAACACATTTGAATCAACACGACCCTATAGGCATGGTATCTACCCAGTTTTACCCATAATATATATACTACCCTCCCTTTTCACTAAACACCCCACTATTTGTTTACAATAATTATTACAAACCAATGAACTGAATATAAATTACAGAAATAAATAGAAATTAATCTATAGGGAGCCTGCAGCAGGCCAAAATGATTTCCAAGCCTCCAGTAACCTCAAATGCCAAAGTGCCATAGCCAATTTCATGTCCAGGTGTGTCAGAGTTCCCAAAGGACCTCAAGGATCCGGGCAGTGCTCACACCCATACTTTCCCAAATAGTAACTGATTATTGTGCAGTGTGGAAGGGCCAGCTCTGACATGCCAGAGTTCAGAGAGACCTCAAGGATCTCAAGGCAGTACACATATCAGAGGGGCAGATCCTAATATTCTAAGAGTAAGTGGAAGTGCATAACAATTGGAAGAGTTTAATAGAAAGGTCTTAAGACTGAAAAGAACTTCTGAAAACCATTAGTGCTGAAACGGTTTGAGGAAAAGTGTGAAGAAAAATAATTAGCAATCAGAACCAAGTCATAGAACAAGTTTTAGGAACAACTTTCACATAAAGGGGATAGGGGGTTGGGAACATAGAGGGTATCTCTTAATAGAGCATACAAACGACATGACATAGGGAGTTTTGAGGGGGTTCTACATATGCAGAAAAGATAACAGCAGAAACATGCATCAACAACTAGAATTACTTTAAAGGGATTGAGTGACTTAGTAGGAATGAAACAGAGCAGGCAAGGACTTAAATGAGCATGCTGGGAAAGTATTAACAATGGAAGCTTGCTAGTTTTATAGAAGTAGAGTTTAGGAAAGACAGTAGTTAGGCCAAACATATGCAGACATGCTAAACAAGACAGCAAACAGGCAAGTAAAGTGGGAACATGCTAATCATAGGTTTGAATGGGCAATATTAGACATGCTTGGCTCAGCAGTAGACAGAAACATGAACAGACTTAAGCCATATGAACTAAAGCAGTAAGTAAACACATAGGTTTGATTCTTAAAAATTAATCAGAAGCATACGTAGTTAAAGAATAAAAAGCACAAGATGTGAGAAAGGTAGTGTGCAACTTCCAGCCTTGGCTTGCAGCCGGCTAGAATGGCAAAGATCATAAGTAGCAAAGAGAGCAGAAAGAGAGCCTTTTAGAGTATAAAAAGTAGTAGTTTTTTTGTGAACTAATGTTCTGTCTTTGAAGTGAGAATAAGAGAGTGCTTATATAGCAGTTCGAGGGTAGAGTCAATAAGGTAAAAGAATCGGAAATCAGCAATTAGAGAGATAAAGGGAATCAATCACATGTAAAATCAGTAAGTCTTTCCTTTAATCACGGGATAATTAATGGTACAAGAAGGAAAAACATTTAAGGAAGGAAATCAAGTACAGAGTATGTAATTAGGGGTTAATACACAGGGTTTCAATTAAGAAAACAATCAGTAAGAATCANCATGATCACACAATTAAGGGAGTAAACAGATATTCACAAACATGCTGATTAAGTATCAGATAGCTAAGTGAATTATAGACATGCTGATCATACATTGAACAAGACAGAGTTTAGACATGCTAAGCAGGAAGACATGTTGAATTTATAACTGATGAACTAGTGCAGGAATGAAACACATAGGATTTGGATTTCAAAATTTAACTAGAGACATACCATTTGAAGAAAAGAATGCAGAATATAAAGTAGATGCAGTTCCAATATCTAGCCTTGGCTTTCAGCCGGCTAGACTAGTGAGTATCACAAGTAGCAGAGAAGAAAATAGAGTTTTAGAGTGTAAGTGTGCTTTTTGTGAACTAATGTTCTCTTTTTGAAGTGAGAATAGGAGAGTGCTTATATAGCAGTTCGAGGGTAGAGTCAATAAGGTAAAAGAATCGGAAATCAGCAATTAGAGAAATTCAGGGAATCAATCACATGTAAAATCAGTAAGTCTTTCCTTTAATCACGGGATAATTACTGGTACAAGAAGGACAAACATTTAAGGAAGGAAATCAAGTACAGAGTAGGTAATTAGGGGTTAATACACAGGGTTTCAATTAAGGAAACAATCAGTAAGAATCAATAAAATAACACATAAGGCAAGAAAAAAATTAATTAAGGCATGCAGTCCAAATAAACCGAGTAAAGAAGTAAAAATTGAAAATTTCGTTAAGGAGAAGTGTTCAAATCAAACCAGGAAATAAGGGATTCAGAATAATCAGGGGTTCAATCAAAGAGAGAGTCATGAAAGAGTCAGCAAGTTTAGCAAATAAAATAAGGAAAGACATGAATAGTCAGGATTCGACACATAACTTTAACAAAACAAATAGTTAAAACGACACTGATTCAAGGAGAAAGATACAGGTCTTAACATGAATAGTCAGGATGAACACAAGCATATAGAATCAGTGAAAGGTCGAACTAAGAAATTCAGTAGAAGCATATTAGGGCAACAAAATCACGAGAAATCACAAGAACCCAGGCAAGAACAAAGGCAGTACTCAAATGACTCAGAACCCAAACAAAAGAGTCAAAAAAATTAGGGCTTTCAGTAGAAACGAGTGGAAGTTGTAGCAAACTTACAAAATCAGTTCGAAACACATGAGAAGCAGAAGATCAAGCACTCAAAAATTATCAAACATTTTGTAAAAGAAATTTCCGAAAACCATGAAACAAGCCCAAATCATCTCAGATCTGTACAGATCTAAGAGGTTCAGAAAAAGAAATTAGGGTTTTTAGGAGAACAACACAGAAGTGAAGAAACATGCTTAGAAACACATTGATCGTAGTCAATATAGGATGATCTTACTCGTAATCATACTAGAACGACCTGAAACAGGCGAGAAAGGAACCATAGATGCAAGCCAACTAGCCCTGGTCCCTTGAGGACCCTGGAGATGGCAAGACTAACGTGAGGGAGGCCATTGGAGGCCTGGGAGGTGGTGAGAAACCACCATAGATAGCCATGGACGAGTGTTAGTGAGGTTTGATTAGGGTTAGGTTTGAGAGCGTTTGAGAGGGGAGAGGGGTTTCAGGGCAGCGGATGGTGTAGAATGATAGGGTTTGGGGAGGGGGGTGGTCTTTTGGTTTATTTTAGGAAGGGTTGTTTGTGGCCGTTGATCTCTATGATCAACGGCCGAGATTAAAGGGTATTGGGGCCGGATCGGGTCTTCAGGTTTGGGCTGGGTAAATTTAATTGGGGACTGGGCTGGTAATTGGGTTGAATTGGGGCTGAAATTAAAAATAAAAATGGGCTAGATTTTAAATAGCCACTTTTAATAACTATATAATTTATAAAAATAATAAATGATTTCCAAAAAAATATTTTCGTGTACTAAAATGATTTAAAATACTTATTTAACATTTTAAAAATGTAAAAGACCATTTTATGCATCAATAATGTAATTATGCACTGGTATGGGCTATTATTGCAAAGATGTGCAATTAGCCTAAAAATGTAAATATAACTATAAAAAATGCACTAAAAATATCTAAACACTATTTTGGCATAAACAAAGAATCTAGATGACTAAAGCATCACAAAAGTAATTGAAAGAATAAGTATTGAAGAG
>NC_031992.1:9408242-9464590 GCF_001879085.1 Nicotiana attenuata
AGCTAGGGTTGTGGCTCAACCCTAGTGTGGGTAATTAATGGGTATGATTGTTTAATGCTTGAATGATGTTGGGTGTTTGATATTTGGGTTATTTTTATGTTTTCACTTGGATTTGGTGGTTGCAAACACTAAGTCTAGCTTTGTGAGTTTTGACCCTTCTTGAGAAAGAGTGTCTAAGACTCCAAAATTAACCCAACAAGGAATTGGGATGGACCTATGAGAATAGTAGTCCCAATTAACGGGTAAAACCTCGAGAGAGCAATTACCCAACTTGAACCCTAAGTTGCTTGGTTTGTTAGCCTACCCAATTGGTCTCGAGAGAGTCAATTGGGCAAAATCATTTTCTCTACCGAGAGGTGTGAGAGTGAGTGCTATCGTGCAACGGTTATATCATAAGCCCCATAATCATCATTCTCGTATTAGGAATCTCTACCCGTTAGTTGACCACCTAGGTAAATGCCACGACCCTAGTGCCTTTCTCCATCTTGCATACAACTTAGACTTAATATCTTAGCATAATTTAGTTATAAGTAGTAGTTGTTAAATTGTAGTTGATAATCACAAAGAAAAACCCAAAAATGATAGAAGATCAATTAGAAGCAAACTCGCATTTCTAGGCTAAACAAATATCCAATTCCCTTCCTAGCTCCCTGTGGAAATTGACCCCGATACCACTATTGGGTAAAAGTGTTAGCTCCCACTCTTCCAAAGGTTGATTCCGCTGCGACCTAATCAGCAGGGACTAGCCTCATGTAAATGGAGAGGCAAGGATTAGCCTCATGCAGATAGGGAGGCAGGGATTAGCCTCATACAAATGGGGAGGCAGGGATTAGCCTCATGCAATTAGGGAGGCAGGGATTGGCCTCATGAAAACGTAGAGGCAAAGATTAGCCTCATGCAGATAGGGAGGCTGGGATTAGCCTCATGCAGGTGTGGAGGCCGGGATTAGCCTCATGCAAGTATGGGTAGGCAAGGATTAGCCTCATGCAAGATGGGGAGGCAAGGATTAGCCACATGTAGCTGTGGAGGCAGGGATTAGCCTCATGCAAATATAGAGGCAGGGATTAGCCTCATGCAAGTGCGGAGGCAAGGATTAGCCTCATGCAGGTATGCGGGACAGGGCTTAGTCCTACGCAAAGAGCGAGTAGCAAATAAGAGTAACATATGTCTTAGCTGGAGATATATTCGGTGTCAAAGGGACTGATTGATAGTGATCTTGTTACGTGTATGTGCTTGCGGGCGCTATTGCTGCGTCAGATGTACCTGCGTTCCAAGGAAATTTATAAGTTTTGAGGGGGAAGGTTGGNAGGGATTAGCCTCATGCAAATATGGAGGCAGGGACTAGCCTCATGAAAATAGGGAGGCGGGGATTAGCCTCATGCAAATGGTGAGGCAAGGATTAGCCTCATGCAAATGAGGAGGCAAGGATTAGCCTCATGCAGATAGGGAAGCAGGGATTAGCATCATGCAAGATATGAAGGCAAGGATTAGCCTCATGTGGAGGCAGGGATTAGCCTCATGAAAATATGGAGGCAGGGATTAGCCTCATGAAAATATGGAGGCAGGGATTAGCCTCATGCAGGTATGGAGGCAAGGATTAGCCTCATGCAGGTATGCGGGACAGGCCTTAGTCCTACGCAAAGAGCGAGTAGCAAATAAGAGTAACATATGTCTTAGCTGGAGATATATTCGGTGTCTGAGGGACTGGTTGATAGTGATCTTGTTATGTGTATGTGCTTGCGGGCGCTATTGCTGCGTCAGATGTACCTGCGTTCAAAGAAAAATTGTAAGTTTTGAGGGGGGAAGGTTGGTTCGTACTTCTATCCGCTGGCCTTGCTTTGCTCCGTTCTGGAGGCCTTTCGAGTTTCCTGGGTAACCTGACTGTTACGGAAATAGAGTTTTCGAAAATAGGCAATTACTGATAAAAATAGAGTTATTTAGAAACATATTGAAATATCTAGTAATTTAGATGAACTAGTGACTGTAACACATTTCAGAAACACTGCAACTTTCTCATGTTAGAATTTTGAGGGTCCTCCTCAAAATTCTGCCCCAGTTTGGTAGATGATCTCTCGCCCATTTGCGGGTAACGAGCCTTGTTGAACTTCCTTCGGAATTTTGAGAATCCTTCTCAAAATTCTGCCCAGTTTCTTAACCGATTTTTGACTATCTGACATATGTTGGCGTTGGCTGGACTTGCTCCGGAATTTTGAGGGTCCTTCTCAAAATTCTGCCCCAGTTTCTGATCTTGGGGGGAATGGAAATTTTTTGATATGACCGAACCCATAAGGCTGCCTACGTATCCCCTCTTAAACGGGAACCAGGTCAAGCGTAGTTCAATTACAACAGATGAGGAGATGCAAATAATTTAAACATAGTATCTTTTGACTGCGTCTGAATTGATTGGTTTTGGCCAAATTTCTCCGTCCATTTCTGCAAGTATGAGTGCTCCTCCTGTCAGCACCCTGTGAACCATGTAAGGACCTTGCCAGTTGGGAGAGAATTTCCCTTTGGCTTCATCTTGATGTGGGAAGATCTTCTTCAGCACCAGCTGTCCTGGTGCAAATTGTCTTGGTTTGACCCTTTTGTTGAAATCTCTGGACATTCTGTTCTGGTAAAGTTGACAGTGACACACTGCGTTCATCCTCTTTCCATCGATAAGGTCCAATTATTCATAGCGGCTTCTTATCCATTTTGGATCACTGAGTTCGGCTTCCTGTATAATCCTTAAAGAAGGAATTTCTACCTCGGCTGGGATGACAGCTTCGGTTCCATAAACCAACATGTAGGGAGTTGCTCCGGTTGACGTGCGAACTGTAGTGCGGTATCCCACTAGAGAAAAAGGTAGCTTCTCGTGCCATTGTTTGCAGTTTTCTACCATCTTTCTCAGTATCTTTTTGATGTTTTTGTTGGCGGCTTCCACGACTCCATTCATCTGAGGTCTATAGGTTGTGGAATTCTTGTGCTTGATTTTGAAAGTTTCACACATGGCTTTCATCAAATCAATGTTGAGATTGGCGGCATTATCAGTGACAATGGACTCGGGAACTCCGAATCGGCAAACTATACGGTCTTTGACAAAGTCTGTGATGACTTTCTTGGTTACAACTTTGTAAGATGCAACCTCTACCCATTTTGTGAAGTAATCAATGGCTACCAGAATAAACTTGTGTCCGTTTGAAGCAGTGGGCTCAATCGGACCAATGACATCCATTCCCAGGCGGCGAATAGCCAAGGCGATCTTTTTGCGTTGATCTCATTTGGCGGCACTTTTATCATATCAGCATGCACTTGACATTGGTAGCATTTGCAGACATACTGGATGCTGTCGATCTCCATGGTCATCCAAAAGTAACCGGCCTGAGTATCTTTTTGGCCAAGACAAAGCCATTCATATGCGGGCCGCAGGTCCCGGCATGTATCTCCTCAAGTAGCTTAGAAGCTTCCTTTGCGTCGACATATCTTAGTAATCCTAAATTAGGAGTTCTTCTATACAAAGTTCCTCCGCTGTGGAAGAAGTGATTGGACAACCTCCGAAGTATGCGCTTCTGAGTGTGGTTTGCATGCTCCGGATATTCTCCTTTTACCAAATACTCCTTGATGTCATGGAACCAAGGCTTTCCATCTGTCTCTTCCTCGACGTGGGCACAATAAGCCGGTTGATTATGGACCTTTACTGGGATGGGATAAATGAAGTTTTTGTCCGGATGCTGTATCATAGATGACAAAGTGGCCAATGCATCGGCAAACCCATTCTGAATTCTGGGTACATGCCGAAACTCTATCTTTGTGAACCTCTTTCTCAATTCCTGCACATGGAGCAGATATGGAAATATCTTGGAATTCTTGGTGGCCCACTCTCCGTGTACCTGGTGCACAAGCAAATCTGAATCCCCAATTACTAGCAGCTCTTGGATGTTCATGTCAATTGCCATGTTGAGTCCTAATATGCAGGCTTCATACTCCGCCATGTTGCTAGTGCAGGGAAATCTGAGTTTAGCAGAGACCATGTTGACTCTTTTCTGATACCAAAACTGCTCCAATGCCTACTTCTTTGAAATTGCAGCTCCGTCAAAGAACATCCTTCAACCGTCGTATGCTTCAGTAATGTCCTCTCCTACAAACGACACTTATTCATCAGGAAAATACATTTTCAAGGGTTCGTATTCTCCTCCCACGGGATTCTCAGCAAGATGATCTGCCAATGTTTGTCCTCTGACCGCCTTTTGAGTTACGTAGACGATATAGAACTCACTCAATAGTATCTGCCATTTGGCCAGCTTTCCAGTCAGCATGGGCTTCTGAAATATATACTTCAAAAGATCCGTCCTGGATATGAGGTATGTGGTATAGACACAGAAGTAATGTCTCAACTTCTGGGCCGTCCAGGTCAAAGCACAGCAGGTGCGTTCAAGCAAAGAGTACCGTGCTTCGTAAGGTGTGAACTTCTTACTCAAGTAGTATATGGCTTGCTCCTTTTTCCCTGTCTCGTCATGTTGTCCCAGAACACATCCGAAGGCTCCATCCAATACCGATAGATAGAGTAGCAAAGGTCGTCCCGGCTCTGGTGGGACCAAAACTGGTGGTGTGGATAGGTATTCCTTGATTTTGTCAAAAGCTTTCTGACAATCTTCGGTCCAGCTTGTCTCGGCATCTTTCCTCAGCATCTTGAAGATGGGTTCACATATGACTGTGGACTGTGCTATGAAGCGACTGATATAATTGAGACGCCCTAGGAAGCTCATCACGTCCTTTTTGCTCCTAGGCGGCGGTAACTCCTGAATAGCCTTGACTTTAGACGGATCTAGCTCGATCCCTCGACGGCTGACAATGAATCCCAATAACTTTCCTGCGGGAACCCCGAATGCACACTTGGCGGGGTTCAGTTTCAAGTTGTACCTCCTTAGTCTGTCGAAGAACTTTCTCAAGTCTGCTATGTGGTCTGCGGCCCTCTTGGATTTGATGATGACGTCGTCCACATATACCTCTATCTCCTTGTGTATCATATCATGGAAGATGGTTGTCATGGCTCTCATGTAGGTAGCCCCAGCATTCTTTAGACCAAATGGCATCATCTTGTAGCAGTATACCCCCCATGGTGTAATAAAAGCTGTTTTCTCCGCGTCCTCTTCGTCCATCCAGATCTGGTGATAACCCGCGAAGCAATCTACAAAAGATTGGAGTTCATGCTTGGCGCAATTATCGATCAGGATGTGTATGTTTGGCAGTGGAAAGTCGTCCTTGGGACTTGCTTTGTTTAAATCCCGATAGTCAACACATACTCTGACTTTCCCATCTTTCTTCGGAACTGGCACAACGTTGGCTAACCAGGTTGGGTACTCAACCACCCTGAGAACTTTGGCTTTGATCTGCTTG
This sequence comes from Nicotiana attenuata, assembly GCF_001879085.1. Lineage (NCBI taxonomy): Eukaryota > Viridiplantae > Streptophyta > Magnoliopsida > Solanales > Solanaceae > Nicotiana > Nicotiana attenuata. Next base: position 9,413,619 of record NC_031992.1, read on the forward strand.
GTAACCTCTTCCTTGATTTTCAGGCTCGTGTCTGGTTTGAACTTTCTGAGTTTCTGCTTCACCGGCGGACACATTGGATTGGTAGGTAACTTGTGAGCCACTATGGACGTGCTCAAACATGTCATGTCATCATATGACCATGCAAAAATATCCTCATATTCTTTTAGGAAACGGATGTACTCTTCCTTTTCTGTTGGTGATAAGCGAATGCTGATGCGAGTCTCTTTGACGGTCTCAGTGTCCCCCAAGTTTACTGCTTCGGTTTCGCCCAGATTGTACTTAGGCTTATTCTCAAAGTTTTCCACCTCCTTGACAACTTCCTTGGGTATCTCATCTTCTTTATCTGAATCACTGTTTTCATGTTGCATTGCCTAATTACATGTCACAGTCACCGGTTCATCAGTAAAAGTAATAATAATGTTGTAGAAAGAGAACGTGTAGAAAATAGTAATGAATACTAAAGAGCAAATGCATTTGATTAAAATTAAACAACATCCAAACAAATACGGCTAATCGAGCATTTATTTTGAAACAAGCAAGTCTTTAAAGCAAAGTTACTGAAAATTTTAAATTCCTAGAATGGCTATAGAAATAAAATCTGCCAAGCTACCTAGGGATTCGGCGGGCCCGGGATGGTGTGGTGGTCCAGTTCCTGAGAACAACTCCCTTCTCCACAGCCTGAATAGTGAGGCCTTCTTCCTCCTCCTCCTCAATTATAGCAGTGCAGTCCATGTCTTCGTCCTCCAAGAATAGATTCTTCAACCCAGCTAATGCTTCGTCTTCTGCAGTTCCCCATATTGTATCAGCTTGGTGAAAGGCTTGATCCATACATGGCACTGGCTGCTCAAGAGGGTAGTACGGTCCACGCCATGGAGACGACCAATCGTTATACTCTTGCCATGTGTACTGATATCCGAGCCCAAAGGTTGTACCATGACCCTTCAACCGTATTGGTTTAGTGATACCCTAGAGATTCTTCCCAAGTCCTTTACCGGGTTCATACCCAGACCATGCCAGTATGCTCTCTATTTTACTGCTCCACCATTTATCTTTCTCGACGGCATTGACACGTTCAATATGATTATAGGTTTCCCCTTCTAGCCTTCTTCTATTTCCAATAACCGGGACGGTTTGACTGGGGTAAATGGGGTTACTCCCATCTCCGTAAGTGATCCCTCCTGACAATTCCATTCGAATTTCATGGCCTGATGTAGTGTGTACGCCACAGCCCCAGCAGCATGGATCCATGGTCGGCCTAACAGAAGATTGTATGATGCCGGTATGTCGAGCACCTGAAATTCAACGTCGAACCAAGTTGGCCCCATCTGCAAGCACAGGTTAATTTCCCCGATCGTGGCCCTTTGAGACCCATCGAAAGCTTTCACATTCATGCTTCATGTCCGTATTTCATGAAAACCTTTGTCCAATCTTTTCAGAGTATCCAACGGACAAATATTGAGGCTTGAACCCCCGTCAACCAAGACCCTGGCAATGAAGTAGTCTTCGCATCGCACTGTAATGTGCAGTGCCCTGTTGTGATTCAGACCCTCAGGTGGCAACTCATCCTCGTGGAAAGTGATTTTGTGACTTTCCAACACCTATCTTGCATTGTTAGACATCTCTCTGATGGTAATGTTATTGGGCACGTAAGCTTCGCTCAACACTTTCATCAAAGCGTTCTTGTGGGCTTCTGAATTTTGTAACTGTGACAGGATGGATATTTGAGCTGGGGTTTTATACGAATGATCAATGATACTCCCTTGCTTGTACTTTTCTCCAAAGGTCATCTGGCTCTGTTTCAATGACAGGCTGCTTGGCAGTAGCATCCTTACTTGGTCCTCCCAAGTGCTCGGGTGTATAAATTCTCCCAGTCCTGGTCATTCCTTGTGCAGCATCGGATTCCTCCATCTTTGCCTTTCCTTTGCGCCTAGCTTCGGCAACATAAACCAAGGGTATTGCTTTTGAGTGGAAAGGAAGTGTGGTTAATATCGTCACAGTGAAAGGTGTGGCCGCTTCCACTCTGAACGGAGCAGGGGTGGCTGCAGGCAGAGCCACTTCCACCTCAAATTGAACTGATGCAGCTACCTCAACCTCGATTGGTGACTGAGTCTGGACCACAATAGGAGTAAGTGTGACTGGGGGTTTCAAGTCATCACCTTCCCGAATAAGCCCAATCGACCCCTCAGGGTCCCATTCTTCGTTCGTCTCTTTCACATGTATTCCACCACCTCTATGATCAGGGAGAGGGTTGTTGCGATCATTGGGTGTGGCCTCCTACATTGTTGTCAACCAGCATTTGGATTTTGTCTTTTAATGCTCGACACTCGTCAGTGGTGTGCCCTTTCATACCGGAATGGTATGCACAAGTTTTGCTAGGATTGACCCATTGGGATGGATTCTCTAGTGCCACAGCAGGAACATGGGTGACATAACCTGCGGCTTTCAACCTTTCATACAGCTGGTCAATGGGTTCAGCGATGGCGGTGTATTGTTTGAGTGGCTTGCAGTCGAAATTGGGTCTTGGTTTTGGATAATTTTGGCGAGTCGGAGGCGATTGGAAGTGAGTGGTTGGGAGTTATAGGTATGATAGACAGTGGCTGGTTGGGAGTATCTGGGAGATGATGGTTGATACGTAGGTGGTGGTGCTTCATATGTGGATAGAGGTGCTTGATATGTGGGTGGAGGTGTTTGATATGTGGGTGGAGGTGTTCGAGAGGTAAGTGGAGATTTCGGGCCTTGAGCCACCATTGCTGCCCCAACTTCTTTCTTCTTTGATATGCCGCCTGATTGCAATACTTTATTTGTGGCCTGTAGTGCCTCAAAATTCGTTACCATCCCGCTCTTTATGCCTTCCTCAATCATTTCCCCATGATTGATGATATCGGAGAATTTATGGTTTTCAATAACCATCAACCTTTCGTAATACTGCGGGTCTTGTGCTCTGACGAAGAACTTGTTCATCTGTTCTTCGTCCAACGATGGCCTGACCTTGGCCGCTTCCGACCTCCAGCAGGTATCATATTTGCGGAAAGTCTCAGTGGGTTTCTTCTTAAGATTCTGGATGTAGAAAACATCGGGTGCATTTTCTGTGTTGAACCTGAATCGGTCCATGAAATCCGATGCCATACTTACCTAATTGGACCATTTATTGGGATCATGGCTGATATACCAGGACAAAGCATCAACAGTAAGACTCATCATGAAGAGTTTCATCCGGATCTTCTCGTCCTTTCTGACCCCGACAAGCTTGTCGCAATAGGTCCTTAGATGAACCCTAGGATCACTTATGTCGGGTGTATTTTCTATGTTGAACCTGAATCGGTCCATGAAATACGATGCCATACTTACCCAATTAGACCATTTCTTGGGATCATGGCTGATATACCAGGACAAAGCATCACCAGTAAGACTCATCATGAAGAGTTTCATCCGGATCTTCTCGTCCTTTCTGACCCCGACAAGCTTGTCGCAATAGGTCCTTAGATGAACCCTAGGATCATTTGTGCCATCGAACATCTCAAACTTAGGAGGTTTGTACCCCTCCGTCAGTTCCACATCCGGTTGTATGCATAGGTCTTCATAATTCAAGCCTTCTATCCATTTGCCGCCTTCGACACCTTGAACCCGGCTTGTCAATTTCTTGAGTTCTTCATCCATGTTTTTAATGAGCTGGTCCTTCTCTGAGGATTCTGGTGCATAGGAAGTTGGCTGAGTAGAGTGAGGTATGGTCTCCACATATATAGGGTTGTTTGATGAGTGCCAGAGACTTGGGTGTAGTGATGGTCATTGGTTGAGTTTTAAGGGTCAAGAATGGGTTGTGGTGTATTTTGGGGAGTGTGGTAAGTGGAGGTTGGTGGGTACTGGATTGGTTGGTGGTGGTGTTGTGGTGGAGTTGGTATTGGTAAGGGATTGAGATTTTGAGGTGGGGTTGTGTATTGATGTGGTGCAGGAGGATTTTTGTTTGATGTGTTTTGGGGAGGTGCTGGGTTCTTTGTGTTTTGCTGATTGATGTGGGGGACATTCAGGGTGAGTGATAAGTTCGCCAAGTTACGAACTTGCTCAGGCTCTCCTTGTAGTTCCAGTATCTTTTGCTCCAATCTCAAGACTAGATCATTTGGTGCCGTAGTGCTCCGACCGTCTAAAGTTTCTGCGTTATCAACATTCTCCTTTCGAATACCACTTAAGTCGTCCATTATTTTTTTTCCTTTGCCTTTTATATTGCTTGGAGGAGGAGAAGCTGGAGGGCCTCTAGATTTGGTATGATACGCTGATGATGCCAGTATGAGTGAATCAACCTAAGGGGATGGGAATAATCAAAAATAAGGAAAACAAAAAGGTAACAAGTTAGTGAGGATTTTGAAGTGTTGCAGCATTTAAACATGTATTGTGGGAATGTAAATTCACGTCCTAATTTGGGAGCCTCGTTGTGCCCGAGGTAGGCCTAGCGACAAATAAATTTGGAGAACTTTAGATGCCAACAAATGCTTCATTTCATAACATAAAAATAGACGAATCCCAAAACGACATTAAGATAATAGAAAAGATAAGTCACTACTGGCACTTGGCCTTATTACATTTTAGGAAAGCAAATAAATCTAGCCTATTTGGTCCTAGAAGGACCTTCCCCAGATCCGATCTTCCTAGCTCCATCGTACAGGTCCCCCAGCTCGTGCAGACCCAGCAGCAAGTAGGCTTTGGCTAGATGTCCTCATTCAGCTCCTTCAGCGTTCTGGCAATCCTCATTCCTCTTTATGACTTTACCTTCCAGCTCCACTAATCCTCGCTCCAGATACTCCAACTTCCTGTTGGAAGTGACTTCCATTTCTTTGCATTCTTCGATCAACCTCACATTCCTCTCATGTATTTCCCGGTGCTCCTTCTCAGAGTCGTGGACCCTCTTGCGCAGCTTGTTGTAATTGACTTGAGCTTCAGCTTCTTCGTCTATGATTTTGTTCCCTCGACCGGCTCCTGGCATCACCAATCCTTTTAGATTGTCTTCTAACCACGCCGGGTAGAGAGGTCCGCACCCTGCATGATACCTGTCGGGCTCAATGGTGTTCGATTTTGCAGTGCCATATATGCTGGGTATTGGCACTTGTAAGGAACGTCGTCGTCTTGAAAGTCTGCTCTGAAATGACTCATCTTGGCAACCCTTGGCACAACCTATTTCCTGCCTGCTTGCCTCATAACTCGGATAGGGACATAAGGGTATATCTCTCTCAACCCAATCAGCACCAAGTGTGGAGTGTCCCTGGATCTGATGATGAATTCATCTGTCGGGAACCATTCAAACATCCATTGCACTTGTTCCTCGGTCAGATTCTCAAAGAATTCCACCCACTCTTTGGCATTTCCCGGCTGAGCAAATCTATCCGGAATGTAGGTCATCCGCTTGGGGTGATGGAAGGCAATATGGTCATTCCAAGCCCTTCGCGGAAATTCCTGGCGATACTGCCCCTTTTGAAGATGTTCTAATAACCACAACTGCAGCAACAGGTTACAACCCTCGAAATGCTTGACCCCTCTTTGACAGCGTTATAGAGCCCTGTAGATGTCTACTATGATCATGGGGACTATAGTGTATGTCTGCCCGTTGATTCCTTCCATCAAGGTCCTGGCGACCATGGCCACCCTAGTGCGGATTCTTTCCCTTTTCATTGGGAACACTATCAGGCCCAAGAAGCATACAATGAACACGAACACTCTGCGGTGAATGTGGCCCAGAGAAGTGAGAGAGATCTCGCATGGTAAGTATGGAAGGACTTGCTATGGCCATACCTCTCATACAAATATTCGAAGGGTATGAAAGATTCCTTCAAGCATCCCAAGTCAGCATTTTTCTTCAACCCCATCATCTTCAAAAACCCTTTACCAGTACGGTTCTTCGGCACCAATAACTCGGGGCTATCCCAAGTCAATCCCGCAAGCCCTTCAATTTCCTCTAGAAGTGGTGTCATTTCAATGTCGCCAAAACAAAACATAACCCTTTCACTATCCCAGAATAAGACTGCCTCGATCATCCTGTTGTTTGGCTCAATGTCTAGTAGAGAAGGTAAATTGCCCAAGTACTTTCTTACGTGTTTCTTGTCACTTGAGGAAAGGTCCTCCCACCAATCTAGTAGCAATGATGGAATGTTGCTAACCATACCGAATCCGGGGTCCTCATGCCTTATTTTCTGCAAAACAAAAGGGTTAGTCCCTTATCCCCCACCAGACTTGACTATTTATACATTCATGATTAGCATATTGGCATTTAGTTCTCCAAATTAATGCACAGAACGTGGTTGTGTCCGTTGGGATTATGGAAACCCCGGTGGACTTTTGGATAAGGCTTGTCTTAGAGGATTATTATGTGGACAACATATTAATCCGGCTAGGTTTGACCATGATGCATGCACAATTTTGATCAGAGTAAGGTTACTATGGGGGTCTAGACTGGTACCCTCAAGCGGACAACTTGAGGGGGAAAGGCACAGAACCGTCGACTGCACCATTGATCGACTAGTTTTACCGCAAATAAGCCTTTCCAAATTTAAGGGTAATAAATTGGAAGAGCGCAACCACTCATCAAGCATTGCTATAGGATTTTGATACGCACGAGTGGAATATGATCCAGGGTAAATGCAACAATAACAGTAGGTTGTCAAGTATTTGCAAGTAAGAAAATAATAAATGCAGTATTTAAATGATTAAAAGACAGTTACAGAAGAAGAAAAACAAAGAGACATGTCACTTTCAAGGAAATAAAGAAATCGTCAAATGCTAAAAAATAAACAATTAGATTCAAATAAGGGGAAAGGGTATGTGGGATAGAGCATGCTTGTACTAATTCACAAAGATAAGTTCGTTATGCTAAGAGCCTAGAACTTCCCCAGCAGAGTCGCCATGCTTTCGCGCCCCCTTTTTCCTCCTCGCGGAGAACGTCCGGGTTTCAACATTTCATGGTGGAAATAACTCTTTTCCTTTTGGGAATCGAGTTTTTGAAAAGTCGCCACCTAACAAATATGGTGCGTTAGGGCACCTTGAGCAATTGACTCATGGACTAGTTTGCGTTACCAAAGATTTAGGGTGAGGGATCGAAATAACCTTGAGGGGAAGGTGTTAGGCACCCCTCGAGGTCCACAACGGTGGGTCCCGGCCGAACTTATATTCATGTGAATTAGTCAAAACAGTTTTTACCACGTACTTGCAAGTAAGGTATGTTTTGACATTCAAGTAGTGAAACAAGGAAAAGGGTTTGAACAAGTTGCACATATATAAAGAAAGTAAATTCATTTAAACAACAGGATTTGGAAAAGGGGGTCCTAGGTCGGTTAGCCTACAGGATCATACCCACACAATGCCCGGTAATCACTCCTCAATGAGGGGATACACGTGACATTAGCGCGTAGTCATCATATCCTTACTACCCAATTCCCTCCCCTTGGTCATAGCCAAATGCGTTCTAGTAACCTCGATAGATATCCTATGCGTCCATTACCCGTCCCTTCTTTGTGGTCCTGGAGGCATTTAGGACCTCTAATTTTGGGTAGTTCTAGACCATACTAAGGTATTTTAAAGGAGAAAAAGTCTAGGCGTCAAACAAAAACTGTTCCAAGTGTTTAAGAGAAAACCTTAGAACATGGTATCTAGGTGAACTGAGAGTATACAATATTGAATTAGGACCAAAGTGTGAAAGAACTGAATCCATTTGCCTACTAATTTTAAACATGCTGATTATGAGCAATCGCAGATAGCAGAACATGGTTTTACGGTTACAGAATTTTAATCACTCTATAGGTTTGCCTAGGCATATAACATTGATGTCCTATGAGCATGGTAGCTATATTGATTAGGAATGCAGTAAAACAGTAAAATGATTTTTAAACAACAACTTGAGATCCTATAGGCATGCTTTCTATCAGTATTAATTTAAGGCAGCGTTTGAAGACTTATTTAAAGAAGCGGACAGATTAATTAAATTGGTTCAGAATAAACAAACATGGATTGAACTGGCTTTTCTAACTGACTATTTTAAATCCTATCGGCATGATTTCTAGTTGAACTGATTTTAACCCTATAGGCATGATCTTTATTATTAAAACCATTTTATATCCTATAGGCATGGTATCTAATTATGTAGAAGTAAGGCAAACAATAACAAACACATTTGAATCAACACGGATCCTATAGGCATGGTACCCTCCCTTTTCACTAAGCACCCCACTATTTGTTTAAAAAATTATTACAGACCAATGAATTGAATGAAAAAAATACATAAATAAAAAGAACTTAATCTATAGGGAGCCTTCAGCAGGACCAAATGATTTCCAATCCTCTGGTAGTCTCAAATGCCAAAGTGCCATAGCCAATTTCATGTCCAGGTGTGTCAAAGTTCCCAAAGGACCTCAAGGATCCCGGGCAGTGCTCACACCCAGACTTTCTCAAATAGTAACTGATTATTGTATAGTGTGGAAAGGCCAGCTCTGACATGCCAGAGTTAAGAGAGATTTCCAGGGACTCTAGGCAGTACACATATCAGAGGGGCAGAACCTAGTAATCTAAGAGTAAAGTGAGAGTGTTTGACATAGTTTGAAAAGGTTGTGAAAATAGTACAGAGATGACTTTAAGAGTGAAAAAGGTTTTTAGAAACAGGCAATAGTTTGGTAGTAAAAGGTAGTTTGAGAAGAGCACCAAAACTCTTTTGAAAATAGCAGATAATCAATAAAACATTCAGATTCAGAAACACTTAACAAACAGATCTCACATGGGGATAAAGGGAATGGGGCACATAAGAGTCGCATATAGAAAACCTAACATGATTACACAATTTAGGGATTAAACGGATACTCACAAACAGACTGGTTAGGTATCAAATAGCTAAGTGAATCATAGACATGCTAATCATATATTGAACAGGACAAAATTTAGACATGCTAGGCAAAGAAGTAAGCAGGAAGACAGGTTGAATTCATAGCTGATAAACTAGTGCAGGAATAAAACACATAGGGTTTGGATTTCAAAATATAACTAGAGACATACCAGTTGAAGAAAAGAATGCAGAATATAAAGCAAATATAGTTCCAATATCTAGCCTTGGCTTTCAGCCGACTAGACCAGTGAGTATCACAAATAGCAGAGAAGAAAAGAGAGTTTTTAGAGTGCAAGTGTGCTTTACTGAACTAGTGTTCTTGTTTCGAAGCGAGAATAGGAGAGTGCTTATAAAGCAGTTTGAGGAAGAGTCAATAAGGTAAAAGAATCATAAATCAGCAATTAAGGGCAATCAGAATCCAATCATATAAGGGGTTCAGAATAGACTCCTTTAATTAGGGGCAATTAGCCAAACGGTAACAACAGGGGTTTAATTAAGGCAGAAGATCAAATCATACCAAATAAAGAATCAGTAAGAATCCCGAAGTTATATGGGCAAGCAATTAAGGCAGAGACAACCAATTAAAGTTGTAATCAAGGAAACAAAATAAAGTCTATGCATACCAATCTTTAACAAAGTAATCAATCAGCCAGAATTTCAATGTAATACTGATTTTTAGAAAGAATATATATCAATTCTCATAAATAGACAATAAACTGAGTCAAAAAATTAGGTCAGAACCCTAATAGGGCTCAGTTAGAGAGAAAATCACGAAAAAGTCAGCAAGTATCACAAACAACTTAAATAAAGCAAAAATAATAGTGAGGGTGAACATAGACATGGAGGATCAGTAGACAAGTTGAACCAAGAATCTCAGTAGAGCATATTAGGGTATGAAAACCACGAGACATTCAAATGGCTAAAGGCATTACTCAAATAACTGAGAAACCAAACAAAAGAGTCAAAAAATTAGGGCTTTCAGTACAAGGGAGTTAAGGTTGTAGCAAACTTACAAAATCAGTTCGAAACACATGCGAAGCAAAAGATCAAGCACTCAAAAATCATCAAACATTTTGTAAAAGAAATATCCGAAAACCCTAGTTTAGAAAAAGATGAAAATCAGTTGAAAATCATACGATTCTTGTAAAGAATCTCAAGGTTATTGTAAAACTCATAAGAAACAAGTTTAAATCATCTCAGATTTGTACAGATCTAAGAGGTTCAGAAGAAAGCAATTAGGGTTTTTAGGAGAACAACACAGAGGTGAAGAAACCTGCTTAGAAACCCATAGATCATAACCGATGTAGGACGATCTTACTCGTAACCACACTGGAACAGTCTGAAACAGGCGAGAAAGGGGCCATAGATGCGAGCCAACTAGCCATGGTTCCTTGATGACCTTGGAGATGGCAAGACTAACGTGAGGGAGGCCATTGGAGGCCTGGGGGGTGGTGAGAAATCATCGTAGATAGCCATAGGTGAGTGTCAGGGCGGCGAATGGTGGAAATGAAAGGGTTTGGGGGGGTCATTTGGTTTATTTTAGGAAGTGTCGTTTTGTGGCCGTTGATTTCTATGATCAACGGCCGAGATTAAAAGGTTTTGGGGCCGGACCGGGCAGCTGGGTTTGGGCTGGGTAATTTAATTGGGACTGGGCTGGTAATTGGGTTGAAGTAGGACTGAAATTGAAATAAAAGTAGGCCAGAATTGAAATAAAATAGGGCCATATTTTAAATAACCCTTTTTAATAACTAAATAATTTATAAAAAATAATAAAATGTATTCCAAAAATATCCTTATGTACTAAAATGATTTAAAATAGTTATTTAACATTTAAAAATATAAAAGACCATTTTATACATCAACAATGTACTTATGCACTAGTATGGGCTATCATTGCAAAGATGTGCAATTTAGCCTAAAAATATAAATATAATTACAAAAAATGCATTAAAAATATTTAAACACTGTTGGTATAAATAATGAATTTAGATGACTAAATCATCACAAAAGTAATTTGAAGAATAATTATTGGATATTTAATAAATAAAAGAGAGGAAATAAATTGATTTAGAGCTTTTAAAATTATTAAAAAAATTATAAAATGTTTACGCATGCTTATAACTGCATATGTGCTATTTTGAAAGTATATATATATGTATTAAAAATATATGGGGAAAATTGGGTATCAACATTTATGACCTCAGATTCATCAATAAAATCCAGAAGTAATTCAGATAGACTTTCTTGGACAAAACTTAATCTTGTCTTTAAGATGAATTATACTTACCTCAGATTCCTCGTTAGATTCTCCAATGGCCATAAGTGCTTGTTCATCTCCATCTTCATCTTCTGAATCTTCATCTGAACTTTCTCCCTAGGCAGCAACCATAGCCTTTGTTGATCCTTTGTTCTTCTTGGGATGAACCTGTTCCTTCATCCTGTTTCTTCGTTCAGCTCTTTCCTTCTTCCATTCAATTTTCCACTGAGGGCAGTTCTTGATGTGATGATCAGTCTTACAACACTTGTAGCATCCCTCGTTGGTCTATTTTTCAGGAACCCTTGGTTTGTTGTAGCTTGCACCTCTTGAATAACCATTTCCTCTCATTAGATACTTCTTGAAATCCTTTGTGATCATAGCCATTTCATCCTCTTCAAGATCAGCACCTTCAGTGATTCTGAGAGCCAGTCTCCTTTTTTTCTTGGGTGCATCCCTCTTCATGGTTTGCCTTCTAAGTTCATAGGCAGTGAGATTTCCAATTAGCTCTTCCAACTTAAGGGTGGCAATGTTCTTTGATTCCTGAATTGCAGTGATTTTGCTTTCCCAAGTGACTGGCAAAACCCTTGTCAAAATCTTCTCAACTTTGTCTTCTTCAAGAATAACCCTTCCAAGAGACATAAGTTCATTTATTAGTGTGGTGAACCTTGTATACATCTTTTGAATGGTTTCTCCTTCCTTCATGGTGAAATTCTCATATTGAGAATACAACAATGTTCCTCTTGATCACTTCACTTGAAGAGTTCCTTCGTGAGCCACTTGCAGAGTGTCCCAGATTTCCTTTGTAGTGGTACAGCTTTGAATTCTACTGTACTCGTCTGGACCAAGTCCACACACAAGCCATTTCTTGGCCTTAGCATTCTTTTCCCACTTCCTCAAGTCCTCAACATTGCAGTCAGCTCTTGTCTTTGGCACGTCTTCTCCTTCAGCATTCTTCTTCATGGTAGCTAGGGGACCATCAGTGACAATATCCCATAGCTCATAGTCTTCTCCGATGATGTGATCTCTCATCCTGTTTTTCCACCAGGAGTAGTACTGGCCATTAAAGAGTGGAGGCCTAGCAGTGGATTGCCCTTCCCAGTTTCCAGGTGGTGCACTCATCTTGATCTGTTCCTAAGGTGTTAGCCTCTTCAAGGATAACCTTCTCTAATACCAATTGATATTTTATACTTCAATACCACACAAGAGGGGGGGCGTAATTTGTGTGGTACCCAATTTTTTGCTTAAACTGGTTATGGTAGGACATGGTTCTTCTAAGTGTTCCTTAACCTACTATTGCAGAAATAGTAAATGCAATAAAGTAAAGAACACGAGTATTTTACGTGGAAAACACCTGGCTCAAAAGGTGAAAAAACCACGACCTACTTTCTAGTAGGATTTTCCCAAACTCTCCACTAAAATCACTGAGCCAAAAATTGCATTTACAAAAACTCTTTTGTAAACCTAGGACTAACTTTAATCCCGTTGTAGCACACAGCCTTCAACTGTTGCGACAACTTCAAGTTAACTCTAACTTGAAGACTCTGAGTACCTATTACAATTGCCTCTAGATAAAGCTGAAAGGTACAATATAAAACCACCTACTACAATTGAACTAGAATAAAAGACAGACACTTGGAACTGGTTCTCCTATCTGGTTCATGTAGCTTCAGGTTTGCACACTTGAATCACATACGAACTGTTTGCAAAACTGCATTGCTATTTTGCTCTCAATTCACATTTAACTTCTGCTTATGTGCGTTACCTAAGAGAACAACAGTGATATTTATAGAGTTAGTAAATAGAGATTGACTAGAATTCTGATGCTACTCTTCCTTGGTGGAAGAGTTCTAGTTGATCTCAACCTCTAACTCCTTCCCTTTCTTAAACTGAGTTCTCTTTGAGTAAGGAGTCCTTTTTCCTTATCAATTATGCAACCTTTTCGATCAGGATCAGGAGATATCAAATCTGTACATTTAGGTTTATCTCCTTCACGTGCATCCCACATGCTCAAGTCTATCCAAATCTGTGCTCCACTGAGATGGAGGTTCATGTCTGAGTTCCTTTGTCAATCTTCAAAACTAACCTTTACTTGGGCCAACACTTTTCTTTTGGTAACCCTAACCCTAAGATTAGGGACTTGTGATTTGGCAAGGTTGATTAGTCTACTCCCTGCACTAGGCAATTCAGAGAAAGATGAAACTGGATTGTACCTGCAAAACAAAACACAAGGTTAGCTAAAAAGTCTGCCACAGTGTTGCCCTCTCTTAACACATGCTGGAAGATCACACTGAACTGCTCCTTCATCTCCTTAATTCTCTTAACCTCAGCCACAATGCACCGTGGAGGGTCACATTCTCCATCTATGATCTTCTTCATACCAGGTGAGTCAGTATCCAATATAAGAGGATGTAAATCATGCTCCACAAGGTAATGCAGCCCATCTCTAATTGCCTAGCCTCAACCACTATGTTAGTAGTTTCCTCCAGTTGTTGTGCCCTAGCATACTTCAAAATTCAGGTAAGAGTTGGCTCCTGGAAAGAAGGTAGACTGCCTCAACTCTCAAGAATTGTTTATTTGACCGATCAGTAATATTATGACTTACTAATAATTCTAGTGCCCGCATTGTGTAATCAAATCGTCCATAACTTATACTTTATTGGTTTTTAACATTAAAAAAATGTTTTATACATATGGAAAAAATGAAAAGGTTATAGTTGATTGTAGTCTCTATTCCAGGCTAGATTGTAAAGAAGGATATATTAGCCGACTCTAATTTGTTTGGAATTGAAGCGTAATTCTTCTCAAACTGCATGCTTTAGAATGCTCGTGGTACTTCCGACTTAACACATCACTTGCGGGATGATACAAGATATCAACAGCAGCGTAGGCCTTCAGCAATTAGAGCCATCTTCATTGCCTCAGATTCAACTCTTTTTGCTTGAATATGTATTGCAAGCTTTTATGATCTGGAAAATTTTTGACCGGGCCCAACGTGAACAAAATTATATTGTTGTCAGCAAGGAGTGAGTTTGTGTTTAGAAGAGAAACAGAAGATACAGAGTAATAGGAGACCATACATAGCTACTTGTTTTTTCTAATGCTTCTATTTCTAATTCATATGGCAGCAATTAGCATTACTATAAACAAAGATGATAAAGTATTATGTAAAATAAGCTTGGAAATGACAGAGCAAGATTTAAAGAATGGTGCATAGACAGTCAAGTATGAAACTCCATCTTTTGGAGTATATATACCAGTGATTATTTCTTGCAATGTTGAAACTACAAGGGAACCTGACATCTTCCACAACGTTGGATTTATATTATTATATTACTACAAAAAACTTTACATCTTAAATATAAACAGAAGAAACAATAAGCAAAGAGAAAACTTTTAAGGCGGCAGTTAACAGTGAAAAAAGCAAAATTTAATAAGAGCAGTAATTCAAGAAGAATTTGACCTTATAATACCTTTCTTTATGTTTTCTTGTTTGATGGTGGTAATACTGTTAGCCGGTTAGCCCTGCCAAAGGTTCGATTAATATTAATATCGAATGCTGAAAAACTTATATGCCAATATAAAGTGTGAATCTGTATAACCTGCACTCTAAGCTTGTTGGTGTTAGAGGTAGTAGGATAAGATGTTGGTATATTGTTGGCTCGTAAAAGCAGACATGATCTTTTCTTTTACAAATCACCTTCAGAATAACTAAAATTGCTTCACACAAAATTCCTTCACACTAAAACAATAAACAATGATCATCTGTTATAAATAATTTCTTTTTAATCAATGTCAAGAGATATAAGAATACCCTTAAATAAGAGAAGATCGAATGAATAATGAGGGGACATGGGCATACATTGTTTGATCAGGAAGGAGCAATTAAAGCAGAGCTAGAGAAATGGAGCAATATTGAGGAAAGCGTTTTTCGTCAGAAAGCTCGAATACAGTGGTTAAAACTAGGTGACTCAAATAAAGCTTTTTGCTTTGCTAACATGAAGAATAGAATGGCACAAAACAAGATCAAGAGTTTAATAAATGCTGAGGGGAACATGGTGCAGGACCAAGCAGGCATAAAAAGGGAAATTCTGGGTTTCTATGGCAAGTTACTGGGGTCTGCTGCTAGCCAATTACCAGTTGTAAATTTCATGATTATGCAGGAAGGAAGAACACTAAATAGAGAACAACAATTAGGCCGCATTGCACCTGTAACTTCAGATGAAGTTGTCAAAGATCTCAAAGACATAGATGACCTCAAAGCACCTCTGATGGCTTCAATGCCTATTTCTTTTAAAAAAGCTTGGTCGGTCGTAGGAGAAGAGGTTACTAAACCAGTATTGGAATTCTTTGACACAGCGGTCATGTGCAGAACCATCAACTGCACTACCAAAACACTGGTCCCAAAGGTACAAAATCCAGTGAGAATCTCTGAGGTTAGGCCCATATCTTGTTGTACGATATTGTACAAGATCATCTCAAAAATATTGACACATAGAATGCAAGAGGTAATGAATGATGTTGTGTAACGACCCGACTGGTTGTTTTGAGCTTTTGCATTTCGCTCGCCAGTTATCGGGCATGACTAGCCCCGTATTATGTATTATAACTTATGTAAATCATCGGTTTTGGTTTTCTGGATAATCGAATAGATTTGGAAGAACAATTCTCAGTTTGAGGCTTTAAAAATGTGAAAGGTTGACCAAGTTTTGACTGGTTAGTATATGATCTCGGATTCGAATTTTCATGATTTGGTTAGCTCTGTTAGGTGATTTAGGACTTAGGAACATGATCGGAATGTGTTCTGGAAGTCCGGAGTAGATTTAGGCTTGAATTGGTGAAATTAGAATTTTGGCGATTTCCGATTGATAGGTGAGATTTTGATATAAGGGTCGGAATGGAATTCCGGAAGTTGCAATAGGTCCGTTGTGTAGTTTGGGATGTGTGTGCAGAATTTCAGGTCATTCAGACGAGGTTTGATAGACTTTTTGATCGAAAGCGAAATTTGGAAGTTTTTGAAATTTTTAGGCTTGAACCCGATATGATTTTGGTGTTTTAATGTTGTTTTGAGCATTCCGAAGGTTTGAAAAGGTTTGAATGAGGTTATGGGATATGTTGGCATGTTTGGTTAAGGTTCCGAGGGCCTCGGGTAAGTTTCGGGTGGTTAAACGGACCATTTCAAGTTGGATAAAATTGCAGAAAATCTGTTGTTGATGTTGCAGACAGTGGTTCTTCGCGTTCGCGAAGGGAAAGGAAGGAAGCCTGTAAGTTGGCCTTCGCGATCGCAAAGAATTTCCTACGATCGCGAAGGGTTGAGCTCGTTGGTCATCGCGTTCGCGAGGGTGATGCCGCATCTGCGAAGGGTCGAGTTGCTGAGGCATCGCGTTCGCGTAAGAGAAATTTCTGGTCAACTTAAGTTTGTGCTTCGCGAACACGTGGTGTTGACCGCGTTTGCGGAAAAGGATTTTTATCAGCTGGGCAGAATGTTTTAAAAGGCCATTTTTCGCGATTTTGGGTCTAAGTTCACCATTTTTTAACGGGATTGAAGCTTTGGAGAGGGATTCTTGAGGAAACCAAAGGGTAATCTCTTGGAGGTAAGATTCTTGACTTCATAACTCGTTTATATGTGATTAAAGGCCTAATTAGTGGTGAGATTTTGGGAAAAATCAATAAAATGGGTAATTAGGGCTTGAGATTAAGAGACCTTAAATGGGTATTTGAGGGGTCAATTCAACTCCGATTTCAGTGTTCTTGATATGTATAGACTCGTGGGAGGATGAGGATCATTTTGGCGTAAATTTTATCGATTTCCAAGACGTAGGCCCAGGGGCCGGGTTTGGCCAATTTCGAGCGGGAAGAGTATTAGGTATTGCTCGGCGGATGGCGTATCAGTTGTGTCCTTTCGGGTTTGTGTAATGTTATGTCAATCGCTTCGCCGTGGTTATGATGATTTGCTTTGGTTCTAGACATCAAATTGCGCGTGGTTGTCGATTTTGAGCATAGTGACTGGAGGTGTCTCATGTGGGCCAGTATTTGGATAGGGTCGCACATTGCAGCGAAGTTAGGTGGAGGTATGACCTTTTGGGTTGGATTCGTGTGTTCTGGTTCTACGATGTGTGACGGGTTCTCACCATTTTGTTGTGGTGGTACTGGTGAGCTTGCGGTACAGCTCTCTTATTTGAGTCATTTTCATGATTTGAGTACGTTCAGATTGTTGCTTATTGGTGCGCGGATTGCACAAGTTGTGGCTTTCGATTGTATTGATGTGTCATGTCACCAGAGTAGTTATGTTAGAATTAGGTAGATTGTTGGTATCTAGAATGAATACAAATGGATTCGATTTTAGCATGTTGGAAGGATAATATCGAGGTTCAGCTTAGAAATTTGCTATGGTCCTTGCTAAAGGAGAGGTGGCCTCACGAGTGGTTGATCTGAGGAGTGGTTATGATGTCCTATGTGTTTCATTTATCATTGGTAATATACGAAAGTGTTGGAATGAGACTTTATTTGATAAAAGGCTTACTATCGAAATTCGGATGTTTTGAGCAATTGCTGTGATTAGAAGTTATCGCTACAAGTGTTTGAGTTATGTGGTATGTCAGGTAATTACACCTGAGAGTGCAAGTATTGGTTATTACAGCTTGTTCGGACTTATTCAGAGTATAAATGTGAGATTCTAATCTTGTAGATGATTTCAGAAGTGGAAATGTAGTTCTAAGGTTTATGGGCTAGGTTGGATTGCGAAATTTCAGTTACATTGTGTTATCGGACCTATATGAGATAGGGTGACGTGGGATCACCCTCGGGTATCTTCATGGTAAGGTTATACAGCGACTTGTTGACTTTTGGTACAACTATGGGCACGTCCGAGGACGAACGTATGTTTAAGTGGGGGAGGATGTAACGACCCGGCCAGTCGTTTTGAGCTTTTGCATTTCGCTTGCCAGTTCTCGGGCATGACTAGCCCCGTATTATGTATTATGACTTATGTAAATCGTCAGTTTTGGTTTTCAGGATAATCGGAATAGATTTGGAAGAACAATTCTCAATTTCAAGCTTTAAAAATTTGAAAGGTTGACCAAGTTTTGACTGGTTAGTATATGATCTCGGATCGGAACTTTCATGATTTGGTTAGCTCCATTAGGTGATTTGTGACTTAGGAGTGTGATCGGAATGTGTTCTGGAGGTCCGGAGTAGATTTAGGCTTGAATTGGCGAAATTGGAATTTTGCCGATTTCCGGTTGATAGGTGAGATTTTGATATAGGGGTTGGAATGGAATTCAGAAAGTTGCAGTAGGTCCTTTGTGTCATTTGGGATGTGTGTGCAAAATTTCAGGTCATTCGGACGAGGTTTGATAGAGTTTTTGATCGAAAGCGGAATTTGGAAGTTTTTGGAATTCTTAGGCTTGAATCCGATATGATTTTGGTGTTTTAATGTTGTTTTGAGCATTCCGAAGGTTGGAACAAGTTTGAATGAGGTTATGGGATATGTTGGCATGTTTGGCTGAGGTCCCGAGGGCCTCGGGTGAGTTTCGGGTGGTTAAATGGACCATTTCAAGTTGGATAAAATTGCAGAAAATCTGTTGTTGATGTTGCAGACAGTGGTTCTTTGCGTTCGTGAGTGGACCCTCGCGTTCGCAAAGGGAAAGGAAGGAAGGCTGTGAAGTTGGCCTTCACGATCGCGAAGGATGTCCCGCGATCGCGAAGGGTTGAGCTTGTTCGTCATCGCGTTCGCGAGGGTGATGCCGCGTCCGCGAAGGGTTGAGTTGCTGAGACATCGCGTCCGTGATGGTTGGTCGCGTTCGCGTAAGAGGAATTTCTGGTCAAGTTAAGTCAGTGCTTCGCGAACGCGTGGTGTTGACCGCGTTCGCGAAGAAGGATTTTTATCAGCTGGGAAGGCCATTTTTCGCGATTTTGGGTCTAAGCTCACCATTTTTGAACGGGATTGAAGCTTTTGAGAGGTAAGGAAACCAAAGGGTAATTTCTTGGAGGTAAGATTCTTGACTTCATAACTCGTTTATATGTGATTAAAGACCTAATTAGTGGTGAAATTTTGGGGAAAATCAGTGCAAAATAGGTAATTAGGGCTTGAGATTAAGAGACCTTAAATGGGTATTTGAGGGGTCAATTGAACTCCTATTTCAGTGTTCTTGATATGTATAGATAATTTGTTTAATTTCTATATGTATGTATTTAATGTGTATTTAATGTTCGAGTTGCGAGTGCTGCCTACAAAAACTCATATCTCTCTACTGTCATGTCGAAACCGTGATCCGCTTATGCTGTAAAATTAATAACTTCTTGAAGTACATTAATATACAAAAACGTTAGGTCCAGATTCTTTGGAGATATACATATATTCTTTTCAACTCAGTTATGAATTTCTGCCATTTTGCTTTTCACAGCTTTGCACGTGTTGGAAAAAAAATTCATATCTCACTACTGTCATGTCGAAAACATGATCCGCTTGTGCCCTTAAAAAAAGGACTTTCTGGAACTACATTATATGCAAAAATGAGGTCCAGATTCTTTGTATATTTCTACAGATATGCTTTTGAATTCAATTATAAATTTCAGGTTTTCTGCTTTTCACAGCTTTGCGCGCCCAGACTAAAATATTTATATCTCTCTCCAGACACGTTGAAACCACAATCCGCTTGTGCCATTGGAAAGACGATTTCTGGAGNCGAGTACTTGTTTTACTGTCAGCCCGAGGGGCTTGAGTGAGATCTGACTGAGTAAGGCCGAGAGCCTGTGTTGTGAGGTTATCATGGGATCGGGCTGCGCGCCAAAGCATGTGGTACCGATTGGTGATATATGAGAGGCCGAGGGCCTGATTTATTATGCCACGACGTGGCTTGTGATTGATATGAGGCCGAGAGCCTGTTTGATTATGCCACGAGATGGCTTGATATTGCGCTTGGGCCGTAAGGGGCCCCTCCAGGAGTCTGTACACCCCCAGTGAGCGCGGGTACCCAGTGTGATGATTCTGTTTATTATGTGAGGCCGATGGCTGGATTGATTATCCCACGAGATGGTTTGTTATTGCGCTTGGGCCGTAAGGGGCCCCTCCCGGAGTCTGTACACCCCTAGTGAGTGCGGGTACCGAATGTGTGTGATGTGTTGTAGCCCGAGGGCTGTTGTTGTTTCATATTGAAGCCCGAGGGGCTGTGCTTGATCTATGTTGCCCGAGGGGAGGTTCTTGATTCATGTTATGCCCGAGGGACTGGTTACAAGTGATTGTGAGGTAGCCCGAGGGGCTGGTTCGTTGATATTATGCCCGAGGGACGGTTTATGGTACATGTTTTGCCCGAGGGGCTGTTTACGTTTCTATCATTTTTACTCACTGTTTTATCACTCGTTTGAAACAATTCAAAGTTGTTTTAAAAAGGTTTTACTGAAACTGAGTTTGATTTACGAAATAAATGATTTCTGTACTGTATTAGAACTGTAATGTAATTGCTGTAGCGTTATGATGCGGCTTACGTGTTTTCTTAGTGCTCAGCTTTCATTTACTTTTATTACTTACTGAGTTGGCGTACTCACATTACTTCCTACACCTTGTGTGCAGATTCAGGTATTATTTTGAACCCGGTAGTGGGTGTTGATTGCTTAGTGGCAGAGTCATTGGAGTTAGCAAGGTAGCCGCCCGACGTTCGCAGCACTGTTTTTCTCCCTCTTGTCTTCCTTAGACTGTATTTAGTTTATTTCTAGACTCTTAGTTGTATTCAGACCTTAGTAGATGCTCGTGACTTGTGACACCCCGATGTCAGGCTGTGTTTTGTTTTCCGCAGTTGATATATTTTGCTTTATTTTGGGATTTATCCTTATTAATGACTTGATTATGAATCATTATATCTGTTAATTAAACTTGGGGTTTGTATCGGCTGGCCTTGTCTTCACGAGAGGCACCATCACGACATGGTCTGGGTTTAGGGTTGTGACATGTTGTTGATCCAGGTTAGTCAGCTTTTATACCAGGGAGAGTGATCGCTGACAATATTATAATGAGTCATGAATTGATAAAGGGATATGGAAGGAAAGGGGTATCACCGAGGTGCATGTTGAAGATAGATATGAGAAAGGCTTACGACTCAGCTGAGTGGTGCTTTATAGAACAGATCCTCACTCATCTTCACTTCCCTGTTCAATTTGTACAATGGGTGATGGCATGTATAAGGTCAGTTTCATACTCAATCATCATAAATGGGTACCCTACTGCCCCTTTCCCTGCAAAAAAAGGGTTGAGGCAAGGGGACCCAATGTCGTCCTTCCTATTTGTGTTAGCAATGCAGTACTTCACTAGAATCTTGAAGACACTAAAGAGGCAACCCGATTTCAACTATCATCCTAAGTGTGAAATACTAAACTTTGTACAGTTCAGCTTTGAAGATGGCCTATTATTATTCAACACAGAGGATATAGTGTCTATAAAGATGGTGTTTAACTGTTTTCAAAAGTTCTCCAAAGCATCTGGGCTAAAGGAAAACATAGAAAAAAGCTCCATTTATTTTGGAGGAGTGCATGAAGAGGAGCAGAACAATATAATACAAGTGCTGGGATTTGCAAAAGGAGAAATGCCTTTTAGGTACCTAGGGGTCCCCGTGAGTACTAAAAGGACAACAGTTTTACAATACAAGCCACTTCTTGATAAGATTATGGGTAGAGTCACCTCGTGGACTTCGAAACTACTAAGCTACGCTGGTAGAGTTCAATTAATCAAATTTGTCATATTTTCAGTACAGGTGTTCTAGTCTTAAGTATTCATTTTGCCACAAAAAGTGGTGAAGGCAATTGAATCAATATGTAAGAAGTTTCTTTGGACAGGGAGTATAGACATGACAAAGAAAGCGTTAATAGCATGGGACAAACTCTGTCATCCCAAGATAGCAGAAGGGCTCAACTTCTTAGATATGAGAACTTGTAACAAGGCTGCCATTTGTAAAATGTTATGGAATCTTTGTCAAAAGAAAGACAAGCTAGTGGATACACATCTACTATATAAGAGATGGAGCTGTTTGGAATGCACGAGCAACACAAGCTTCACGGGTGGTGAGAAAAATATTGAAGGCTAAGGAAACTTATATTGATGTAGGCTATATGGAGGATGATGTCAAATGTATGCAACAGTTCTCTAAGAAGGTTATTTATAACAAATTGAGAGGGGAGTTTCAAAAGGTGGAATAGAGACGACTCATATGCAATAACCAAGGATCACCTAGATGGATTTTTATACTGTATCTGGCTCTAAACAACAGACTACTCACGCGAGACAGATTAGCGCAATGGAAGCAGATTGGAGATTTAAGGTGTATACTCGGTAAAGCAATGCCGAAGACCATTGAACATTTATTTTTTGAATGCACAGTCCTAGCTGCTATATGGAAGAAGATTCTGCAGTGGCAAGGTTTGGTTAGGCAACCTATGGCATGGCAAATAGAGAAGGAATGGGCAAAGAAACAGAGGAAAGGAAAAACTGTTGAAGCACAAATTTACAGGATGGCACTCGCAACAACTATCTATGCTATATGGATAGAGAGGAATATGCGAATGTTCCAAGCAAAGAGCAAAGCAACGATGGGTATAGTTAGGCACATTATCTAGGAGGTGTATTGTCGTAGCACCTCATGTGTTAGATTACGGCAGAAGATGACTGAGTTGAATTTTTACCCTTAAATCTATATATAACATAGCAAAGTGATAGGGATAGAAGTATTAGAATGAGATAAAGATGCGGGTTTGGGGCCATCTGTCCAAACTGCTATGGTTTTGTTTTGATCTGTTTGTATATATTTACTTGGTAAATAAAGAAATTTAATTACCAAAAAAAAATGATGTGTTGTAACACACAAGAACAATATTAATTACCAGCTCGCATGTCCTGAATAGACATACTGATTAACTTCACTTTAAAATTCACATAGAGTACTCATAGAGCTTAGTACACAACAAAACCTAAATATACAACAGAGAGAAAATTAAAAGGAAAAGAAAAAACCAGCTGCATGGAGGTAAGTTGCACGTTGAAATTAGTCAATTACAGAAACCAAGTCCAACCAGCAAACACAACCCACTAATCACCTATAATGAAGGAAAAAGATCAAGGGCTAATCTTAAATGATATAAGAAATCAACTTAAATGATATATATAAGGAATCAATATACATATCATAGGTGTCAACAATAAGCATATCTCTTGCTAGCTATATATCTTTTTTTTAATTTCTTTTATGGGATCTTATATTTTACTTCTCCCTATCCCTCTGCTAGTAATTTCATTCCAGTTCACATAATTTGAGTTTCTCTTAGTTGCGTTCTCTCTGTCGAACTTCTGCCTAAATCTTCTCGTGAGTCCTTTTGTCTCTAATTTCATTACTACTATTTTTAAATTCCCAATCTTTTGGTGCTTTATGCATTTAAAACTTATGATTTTGATTGTTTTGAACACAATAAGGCGGGGTTACAACAATATTTTTGAGATATGCATTCTTTGAGTAAATCTATATGCAAGTTGTGAACACCAAAAACCTCAGGTTCTACTTGAATCAAAAATCTCAAACGCCTTTATGGTAAAAATTACTGTAGTTTTCAATGGAAATTATTATGTGGTGCATATATTCGTGACATTTTGGGGAAACTTTTTGACATTCAGTTTGAGATGGGAATTTTTACTAAGAAATTGACAAATATATTTTGTGAGAACTACACTGAGTTGTAATTATTACAACTATTACAAGTTACAAATATTTCACTTTTGGATAACTCATCGTGAACATATGGCATAACTTTCAAACGTTTTATGAAGTTATGACTTGAAAGAAACTCCAATGATGATGATAATCTGTTTGTCTGCACTTAAGCACAATAAATGGCAAAACTTATCACCCGAGTTTACAGATAATTGATCGGTACTAAACTTAGCATGAGAGCAAAACTAAGAGGTGAACTCCAAAGTTGTAGGTGAAGAGAGATAAAGGTCGAGATATTGAGAGATGTACCCACACAGCAAATACGATAGTACAATACGATTTTTTCTTCTTTTTTTAATTATTTGTTTCTCACTTTTTCCCTATGCAGCTATAAAAGCTAGACGAATTTTGTACCTATCTTTCTCTATGCTCTGGTTCTGTATTGCAAGAAGATAAGCTTTGAAATATCATTCCAGTCGAGTTTAACAAAAGGGAATACGAGAAGGGTTTGACATGGGGAAGAGTAGATAGGTACTCCGAGGTCTGCGGACGCGGAAGATATATCCTGAAGTCTCTACAGCTGTCTCGCCTCACTAATAATGTGGCTGAAAAGCTGTACCTAGATCTGCACACGAAAAACATGTGCGGGGAAGGGCATGAGTACACCACAACGGTACCCAGTACGTTCCAAGCCTAACCTCGATCGAGTAGTGACGAGATCAGGTTAGGACCCAACTGGTATATATATAATAAAAACAAGACAGCATAAAATATCGCAGTAAAATAAAGATCGTAATTTAACAGGAATGAAATCATAGAGAGGCAACGGCTTAGTACACAGAGATAACAACAGGGGATCTCCCGAGATACCGTCTCGTAGTCCCAAAGTAAATGTGCAAGGGGATCTATCAGAATACCGTTCCGTAGTCCCAAAGTAAATATGCAGAACAGGAAGATCTACCGGAATACCGTTCCGTAGTCCCAAAGTAAATATGCAGCTCAAACAACGGAATTAAACAGTTACAGCGAGAAAACCTACAATTTCGACTAAGTACAAGTCAAGGTGAAACATGAATTTCACTAAACATGCTGCACAGAGTTCAGGTAAGCAATTAAGGCAAGTAGAAATGCTATTCTAAGCTAACAGGATACTACACATGCTGATATAACTCAAATAAGGAGAAGAACAGGTTATATCAGTGAAAATCGGGTTTTCACCACAATTATCCCGTGTACGTACTCGTCACCTCACGTACACGGCGCTCACATATTAGAAACAGTACCAATCCTAAGAAGAGTTCCCCCATACAAGGTTAGGCAAGTCACTTACCTCGAACCAAGCTCAAATTGATCCGTAACAATGCTCTTTCCATAAATATCCGGCTCCGAGTAACCCAAATCTAGCCAAAATCAATTACATAACATAAATATAACTACAAGAAACTAATCTAGCTAATGAAATCAAAGCTAACGCAAGAAATGGGAAAATCACCCAAAAAGCCTCCCTGGGCCCACGTCTCGAAATCGGGTAAAATTCACAAATTATGAACACCCATTCACTCACGAGTCTAACCATACAAAATTTACTCAAATCCAATACCAAAATCTCGATCAAAACCCCAAAATTCGGCTTAAGAAATTTTCTCAAACTTTCCCATATTTTCCAACTCAAATTCCTAATTAAATGATGAAATCAACAATGGATTAATGGAATACAATCAAAAACGAGTTAGGAATCATTACCCAATAGCTTCCTCTTAAAATCCTTCAAAATTTTGCCTAAATCCGAGCTCTCCAAGTCCCAAAATGAAAATGAGATCAAACCCTCGAATTTTCCCCTTTTCTGCCCAGCAAAATTGCTCCTACGACCTATTCATCGCACCTGCAGAAATTCCATCGCAGGTGCGGAAATGACTTAAGGGACCTGGGACCGCTTCTGCGAGAAGGTGGCCGCACCTGTGCGCGCACACCTGCGGAAACTGGTCCGCTTCTGCGGTCTCTCTTCGCATTTGCGCTCCAGATCGCATCTGCGGGCATCACAGATGCGGAATATTACCTCGCACCTGCGATCCCTGAGCTCCTCCTTCCAAACCGCTTCTGCGCCTGATCTTCCACACGTGCGAGTCCGCACCTGCGGTTCCCCAACCGCAGATGCAAAAACACGAGCAACCAGAAATCTTCAGCAATTGCATAAGTCCAAATTTCAACCCTTTGAGCATCCGAAACACACCCGAGGCCTCCGGGACCTCAACCAAACATACCAACCAATCCTAAAATACCATACGAACTTATTTGAGCCCTCAAATCACATCAAACAACGCTAAAAACAAAATATCACCCTCAAATCCAAACTTAATAAACTCGAAACTTCGAATTTCCACAACCGATGCCGTAATCTATCAACCACGTTCAAATGACCTCAAATTTTGCACACGTCATATTCAACATTATGGACCTACTCCTACTTCCGGAATCAAAATCCGACCCTGATATCAAAAATTCGACTTTCGCCATTTCAAGTCTAAATGAGCTACGAACCTCTAAAACACAATGCGGACACGCCCTAAGCCCAAAATCGCCCAACGCAGCTAAGATTGAACTCCATTCAGAAGTCGTCTGCACATAGTTCCAACTACGGTCCAAACCTTAAGAATTAAGCCTCCATTTAGGGACTAAGTGTCCCAAAACACTCCAAAAACCAAACGAAACCTCCCGACAAGTCACAATAGCAGGAAATAGATGCAGGAGAAAGAAGTTAATAGGGGAACGGGGCTATAACTCTCAAAATGACCGGTCGGGTCATTACATCCTCCCCCTCTTAAAACAATCGTTTGTCCTCGAACGAGCATAGAGACATACCTGAAGTGGTGAAAAGATGAGGGTAACGGCTGCGCATATCCTGCTCGGTCTCCCAAGTCGCCTCCTCGACCGGCTGGCCTCGCCACTGAACCTTTACTGATGCAATATTCTTTGACCTCAGCTTTCGAACATGCTTGCCCAAAATAGCCACTGGCTCCTCAACATAAGATAGATCCTTGTCCAACTGGACTGAGCTGAAATCCAACACATGAGACGAATCGCCATGATACCTCCGGAGCATTGAAACATGAAATACCGGATGAACTCCTGCTAGGCTGGGAGGTAAGGCAAGCTTATAAGCAACCTCCCCAACTCGCCGTAACACCTCAAAGGGACCAATAAACCTTGGGCTCAGCTTGCCCCTCTTTCCGAACCTCATAACGCCTTTCATAGGCGAAACCCGGAGTAAGACCCGCTCTCCAACCATGAATGCAACATCACGAACCTTCCGGTCTGCATAACTCTTCTGTCTGGACTGGGCTGTGCAAAGTCTATCCTGAATCACCTTAACTTCTCCAAGGCATCCTGAACCAAGTCCGTACCCAATAATCTAGCCTCGCCTGGCTCGAACCAACCCACTGGAGACCGACATCGCCTACCATACAGAGCCTCATACGGTACAATCTGAATGCTGGACTGATAACTATTTTTGTAGGCAAACTCCGCAAGTGTCAAGAACTGATCCCAAGAACCTCCAAACTCTATCACACACGCATGGAACATATCCTCAAGAATGTGAATAGTGCGCTCAGACTGTCCGTCCGTCTGAGGGTGAAATGTTGTGCTCAACTCCACCCGAGTACCCAACTCATGCTGTACGGCTCTCCAGAACCGTGATGTAAACTGCGTACCCCGGTCAGAGATGATAGATACCGGCATGCCATGAAGTCTGACAATCTCGCAGATATAAACTCGAGCCAGCTGCTCGGAAGAATAGATAGTAATCACAGGAAGTAAATGAGCTGACTTGGTCGGCCTATCCACAATTACCCATACTGCATCAAACTTCTGCTGAGTCCGTGGGAGTCCAACAACGAAATCCATAGTGATCCGCTCCCATTTCCACTCCCGGTCGTTGATGCTCATACTTCACTTGCTGGCAATTTAGACTTCGGGCCACATATTCCACTATGTCCTTCTTCATTCGACGCCACCAATAATGCTGCCTCAAGTCCTGATACATCTTCGCGGCACCCGGATGAATGGAGTACCACGAGCAGTGAGCCTTCTGAAGAATCAACTCACGCAAACCGTCCACATTAGGCACACATAGCCCGCCCCGCATCCTCAATGCACCATTTTCTCCAATAGTGACCTCCTTAGCATCACCGTGCTGGACCGTGTCCTTAAGGACAAGCAGATAAGGGTCATCATACTGACACTCCCTGATACGATCATAAAGAGAAGACCGAGAGATCACACAAGCCAATACTCGACTCGGCTCAGAAATATCCAATCTCTCAAACTGGCTAGCTAAGGCCTGAACGTCCAACACCATGGGCCTCTCTGCTGGTGGTAGATATGCTAAACTCCCCAAACTCTCTGCTCGGCGACTCAAGCATCGGCCACCACATTGGCCTTCCCAGGGTGGTGCAAAATGGTGATGTCAAAATCCTTAAGCATCTCTAACTACCTCCTCCAACACAAATTAAGATCCTTCTGCTTGAACAGATGCTGCAAACTCCAGTGATCAATGTTGATCTCACAAGGGACACCGTACAAATAATGCCTCCAAATCTTTAAGGCATGAACAATAGTAACTAGCTCAAGGTCGTGGACATGATAGTTCTTTTCATGCACCTTCAGCTGCTTAGAAGCGTAGGCAATCACCCTACGGTCCCGCATCAACACCGTGCCGAGGCCAACTCACGATGCATCACAATAAACTTTATAAGACCCCGAACATGAAGGAAATACCAATATTGGGGTTGTAGTCAAAGTTGTCTTTAGCTTTTGAAAGCTTTCCTCACACTCCTCCGTCCACCTGAATGGAGCACCCTTCTGGGTCAGCCTGGTCATAGGCATTGCAACAGATGAGAATCCGTCAACAAATCGACGGTAATACTTCTCCAAACCAAGGAAGCTCTGGATCTCTATAGCTGGGGACGATCTGGGCCAACTCTGCACTGCTTCCACCTTTTTCGGATCCACCTTGATCCCTTCACTCGACACCACGTGACCCAAAAATACCACGGAATCTAACCAGAACTCACATTTTGAGAACTTTGCATATAACTTCTTTTCTCCCAAAGTCTATAGTACTATCCTCAGGTGCTGCTCATGATCTTCCCGACTCCGGGAGTACACCAGAATGTTGTCAATAAAGACCATGAGAAATGAGTCAAGATAAGGCCGAAATACACTATGCATCAAATACATAAATGTTGTTGGGGCGTTCGTTAGCCCAAATGACATTACAAGGAACTCGTAATAACCATACCGAGTCCTGAAAGCAGTTCTCGGGATATCTGGCTCCCGAATCTTTGACTGATAATAACCTTAACGCAAGTCTATCTTGGAAAACACCCGAGCACCCTATAACTGATCAAATAGGTCATCAATAAGAGGTAAAGGATACCGGTCTTCACTGTGACTTTGTTCAACTGGCGATAATCAACGCACATACGCATAGAACCATTATTTTTTCTTCACAAACAAAATAGAAGCACCCAAGGTGACACACTCGGCTGAATGAAGCCCTTATTAAGCAATTCATGTAACTGTTCCTTTAACTCCTTCAACTCATGAGGGGCCATATGATAAGGAGGAATAGAGATGGGCTGAGTGTCCGGCAACAAATCAATGCCAAAATCAACATCTATGTCGGGCGGTATGCCTGGAGATCAGCTGGAAACACATCAGGGAAATCCCTCACTACTGGAACTGACTCAACTGTAGGGGTATCAATACTGATATCTCTCACATAGGCTAGATACGCGTCACACCCTTTCTCAACCATTCGTTGAGCTTAAAGAAATGAAATAACTCTGTTGGGAGTGTAATCTAATACCCCTCCACTCTAATCGCGGTACACTTGGCATAGCCAGCGTCACGGTCTTGGCGTGAAAATCAAGAATAGCATAATGGGGCGACAACCATTCCATGCCCAAGATAACATCAAAATCTACCATGCTGAGCAATAATAAATCGGCTCTGGTCTCAAAACCACTAAGAGTAATCAAACATGACCGATACACGCGGTCCACAATAAGAGAATCTCCTACATGAGTAGACACATAAATAGGGGAACTCAAGGAATCCCGAGATACGCCCAAATGCGGGGCAAAATAAGAGAAAACATAGGAATAAGTGGAGCCTGGATCGAATAAAATCGATGCATCTCTATGACAGACCGGAACAATACCTGTAATGACAGAATTGGAAGCAGCAGCCTCTGTACGAGCAGGAAGGGCATAGTATCTGGCCTGGCCTCCCCCTCTAGGGTGACCTCTACCTCCCCGACCTCCACCTCAAGCTGGCTGAGCAGGTGGAGTAGCAGCTGGTGCTAGAATCATGGCCTGAGGACCCGGTGGGGCAGCCCTCCTAAGTCTGGGGAAAATCCTCACCACATAGCGAGTGTCGCCACACTCAAAACAACCTAGCTGCTGACGTGGATATGGTAACTGTGTGGTACGGGTACTCTGGGACCCATGAGCACCTAAAACACCGTGCGAAGCCTAAAATGCAAACTGAACTGGCTGACCCACAAAACCGCTACCATGTCGTACCCTACCTCCTAAATAAGGTCCAGTGGATCTCTCCGGTCTACGAGGTCTCCTCGCCTCCCTTTACTCTCTCTCTTGACCTCGTCTGCCCTCTCCCTCCTGGATCCACCTGTCCTCTACTCGGCAAGCGATCCCTACCACCTGCTAAAATAAGACCACAGGTTGTGTCATCGTGATACCTAAAGCCTGACCAACGTGAACTCGCTGCTCTAGAGTGTGGGCGGGGGGAGTCTGGGTCCCTCCCCCGGTCTGTGAAGTAGCTGGTACAACCGGAATCAACTCCACCTGAACCAATGTACCAAACATGCTCAGTAATTATGCTAAGGTCTCCTGAAGTGTTGGTGTAGTAGTAGTAGGCGTCTCAGGTGCCTGTGCTCCGACAGGAGCTACTGGTGGCTCCTCGGTAGTAGCTCGCTCAGGTGCTCTGGCTGTACCATGTAGGCATCCTCAGCCTCTACCCCGGCCCCGACCTCTGGCGGCTCTAGCAAGGGGCACGGGTGCCTAGTCAGCTCTAGCTGCACGTGTCCTCACCATCTTGAGATAATAGAAGTCAGAAGTTTAGAATTTCGAAGTCAATAAGTTTGCACGACAAGGAATCAAATAAAGTGAAATTTTCCTAACAGTTCCATATCCTCCCGAAGATAAGTACAGACGTCTCTGTACCGATCTGCGAGATTCTAATAAAACGGTTTGTGACTCACGACTCCTATGAACCTAGAGCTCTAATACCAACTTATCACGACCCAAATTCTCCCTCCGTGATCCGTCGTGATAGCACCTAGTCTCTACGACTAGGTAAGCCTAACATTTGCGGAAAAATGAAACGAAAACATAACAGCTAACAACTAACAAGTAAATTTAAATAAGAAATCAAGATGTTGCTCGGCATATACAATAATTACTCTCGAAATGTACATAATCTCTCCCAAAACACGGAATATCGCAAGTCACAAACTACAGAAAAAAATAGTATTTCTATACTCCGGAGTCTAACAAAAGGGAATACAAGAAGTGTTTGACATGGGGAAGAGTAGATAGGGATTCCGAGGTCTGCGGACACGACAAATATACCTTGAAGTCTCTACAACTGTCTCGCCTCACTAATAATACGGATGATAAGCGCTACGTGGATCTGCACACGAAAAACATGTGCAGGGAAGGGCATGAGTATACCATAATGGTACCTAGTAAGTGCCAAGCCTAACCTCAGTCGTGTAGTGACGAGATCAGGTGAAGACCCTACTGGTATATATATAATAAAAACAGGACAAAATAAAATATAGTAGTAAAATAAGGATCAAAATTTAACAAGAATGAAATGATAGAGAGGAAACAGCTCAGTACACAAAGATAACAACAGGGGGTCTCCCGAGATACCGTCTCGTAGTCCCAAAGTAAATGTGCAGGGGATATACCGAAATACCGTTCCGTAGTCCCAAAGTAAATATGTAGAACAGGGGGATCTACTGGAATAACGTTCTGTAGTCCCAAAGTAAATTTGCAGAACAGAGGGATCTACTAGAATACCGTTCCGTAGTCCCAAAGTATATATGCAGCTCAAACAACTGAATTGAACAGTTACAGCGAGAAAACCTACAATTTCGACTAAGTACAAGTCAAGAAGAACCATGAATTTCACTAAACATGCTGCACAGAGTTCAGGTAAGCAATTAAGGCAAGTAGACATGCTATTCTAAGCTAACAGGATAGTACACATGCTGATATAAATCAAACAAGGAGAAGAACAGGTTATTACTCAGTGAAAATCGGGTTTTTACCACAATTAGCTCGTGTACGTACTCGTCACCTCACGTACTCGGCGCTCACATATCAGAAACAATACCAATCCTAAGGGGAGTTCCCCCACACAAGGTTAGGCAAGCCACTTACCTCGAAAGGCAACGGCTCAGTACACAAAGATAACAATAGGGGATCTCCCAAGATACCGTCTCGTAGTCCCAAAGTAAATGTGCAAGGGGATCTACCGGAATACCGTTCCTTAGTCCCAAAGTAAATATACAGAACAGGGGGATCTACCGAAATACTGTTCCGTAGCCCCAAAGTAAATATGCAGCTCAAACAACGGAATTAAACAGTTACAGCGAGAAAACCTACAATTTCGACTAAGTACAAGTCAAGGTGAAACATGAATTTCACTAAACATGCTGCACAGAGTTCAGGTAAGCAATTAAGGAAAGTAGAAATGTTATTCTAAGCTAACAGGATACTACACATGCTGATATAACTCAAATAAGTAGAAGAACAGGTTATTACGCAGTGAAAATCGGGTTTTTACCACAATTATCCCGTGTACGTACTCGTCACCTCACGTACACGGCGCTCACATATTAGAAATAGTAACCATCCTAAGAGGAGTTCCCCACAAAAGGTTAGGCAAGCCACTTACCTCGAACCAAGCTCAAATCGATCTGTAACAATGCTCTTTCCACGAATATCCGGCTCCGAGTAACCCAAATCTAGCCAAAATCAATTACATAACATAAATATAACTACAAGAAACTAATCTAGCTAATGAAATCAAATCTAACGCAAGAAATTGGAAAATCACCCAAAAAGCCTCCCCGGGCCTACGTCTCAGAATCGGGTAAAAGTCACAAATTATGAACTCTCATTCACTCACGAGTCTAACCATACCAAATTTACTCAAATCCAATATCAAAATATAGATCAAAACCCAAAAATTCGGCTAAGAACTTTTCTCAAACTTTCCCAAAATTTCCAACTCAATTCCTTAATTAAATGATGAAATCAACAAGGATTAATGGAATACAATCAAAAATGAGTTAGGAATCATTACCCAATAACTTCCTCTAAAAATCCTTCAAAATTTCCCCTAAATCCGAGCTCTCCAAATCCCAAAATGAAAATGAGATCAAGCCCTCGAATTTTCCCCTATTCATCGCACCTGTGGCACCGCACCTACGGCATCGCACCTGTGGAAATTCCATTGCATGTGCGGAAATGACTTATGGGACCTGGGACCGCTTCTTCCAGAAGGGGGCCGCACATGCGGAAACTAGTCTGCTTCTGCGGTCTCTGTTCGCACCTGCACTACAGGGTCGCATATGCGGGCATCGCAGATGCAGAATATTACCTCACACCTGTGATCATTGAGCTCCTCCTTCCAAACCTCTTCTGCGCCTGATCTTCCGCACGTGCGAGTCCGCACCTGTGGTTCCCCAACCGCATATGCAAAAACACCAGCAACCAGAAATCTTCAACAATTGCATAAGTCCAAATTATAACCCGTTGAGCATCCGAAACACACCCGAGGTCCCCGGGACCTCAACTAAACATACCAACCAATCCTAAAATACCATACAAACTTAGTCGAGACCTCAAATCACATCAAACAACGCTAAAAACACAAATCATCCTCCAATCCAAACTTAATGAACTCGAAACATCAAATTTCCACAACCGATGCCGAAACCTATCAAACCACGTCTGAATGACCTCAAATTGCACACAAGTCATATTCAACATTACGGACCTACTCCAACTTCCGGAATCGGGAATCCGACCCTGATATAGAAAATTCCACTACCGGTCCAAATCTCCAAAAATTCATCTTTCGCCATTTCAAGTTTAAATGAGCTATGGACCTCCAAAACACAATCCAGATACGCCACTAAGCCAAAAATTACCCAATAGAGTTAACGGAATCGACGAAACTCCATTCTGGAGTCCTCTTCACACAGTTCTAGCTACGGTCCAAATCTTAAGACTTAAGCCTCCATTTAGGGACTAAGTATCCCAAAACACTCCAAAAATCAAAATGAAACCTTCCGGCAAGTCACAATAGCAGGAAATAGATACGGGAGAAAGCAGTTAATAGGGAATCGAGGCTATAACTCTCTAAACGACCAGCCAGTTGTTACAGGTAGAGATGAAGGGAGAAGGAGAAGGAGAGAGAGAGAGAGAGACATTTGAGTTGGGTTACCTGGGATGGTTACCGGTGATGGTGAGAGAGCGATAAGTTAGACAGAGGCCGACGCCGTTCCTAAACTTCCACAGATGAGGGCTTTTTGCTTATAGCTTGTTTGGATTGTTGTTACCCGCTGTATCATATTGTATTGTTATCACATAATGTTTGTTTTGATTGTTTATTTAAAATTGATTGTATCGTATTGTTAAATGCATTGTTCCGGAATAACTAAAACCCCCATTTTATGGAACAACCGATTCGATATGGTGGGATCGTTTCCTATTTTCTTTTCCAATTCTGCACTTACTTATTCTCTATAATTCTATTTTATCGTTTATTTTTATTTTTCATTTTTTGTTAAAACTTTGTCTCCATTGATCATTTATGTGCAAAAAGTTACAAGTTGAGTTTGGCATCCCAAACTTTGTACATGATCATTGAGGTGAGACTACTGATGTTAGTCCTAACCAAAATTGTAGATATACAAAAACTATGGTGGGTCATATATGACATGCCCTGGTTTGCCTATTTTGATCCTAAATGATGGTAGATCCCATCTATCCACGTTGACGAGTCCTTTGACTTGATTAGGGAGATCAGCAAAAGAGCTAAAGACATGGATTATATCACTACTATGGCTGAGACTTGCTAATTTATCTGCATGTCTGTTTGCTTCTCTGAAACAATGGTTGATAACAAATCCATGCTCTTCAACTATATCTTGGATCTCAGTAATGATGCTCTCAATCTTCCAGGGGACTTTCCATTCTCTTCTAATGCATCTTGTGATGAGCATTGAGTCGGTTTCTCCCAAGGTTAGCCTATAGCCATATGCAGCATACCATTTGATTCCAAAGACCATTGATGCTGCTTCTGCGAAATTGCTAGTCCTTGGTCCTAGAGGAATAGAGTAGGCAAAAATAACTATTCCGCCTCCTCCATCACACATTCCTTGAATACAGCTCCCATCACTATCAAGTTTAACAGCTTGGAGTGGGGGTGGTTTCCATTTGATAATTTTTGATATCCTCAGTTCTATCACTGCTTCACACGCCACACATATTGTTTGCCAAATATTCTCCTATTCTTGCTCTACCAAATCTGCTGTTTAGTGTCTGCACAAGAGTAAACAAAATATTAGTTTTGTTTCTGTAAAAGGATGGCCTAATGTTCTCAAATTTTTTGCTACATCTTGACTTCCATAACTCCCAACAAATAATAAGAGGAAGTATTCCAGTAATGAGTTTCACAATGCAATTGCGAGCCTTGAAGTTCCACCCTTTGAGAAGGAGAATTTTGAGGTTCATGTTATTATAATCTATGCCCAGAGGACCAGCAAAGAATCTCCAAATCTTCTTAGCATGTTCTCCCAAGAAGAAGAGATGATCAACATTCTCAGTAATAGCATTTTGATTGTTATTGTTGCAACAGTGGCATATAGGATCAATTTCAATCCCACATCTTGCGATTCTATCCTCTATAGACAGTTTATCTTGGATAACTCTCCATGTGAGCAAAGAGATCTTGAAAGGAACTTCTTTGTGCCAAACCCCACTAATAAATCTGTTCAATTCCTTTCTTTGTCTAAAACTCTCCCAGGCAGAGCTCACAGTAAATTGTCCTGTATTGCTTGGAATCCATATGGCTTTGTCCAACCTATTTTTGCATAGCTTGATGTTAAGATCCTTGATCTTCTTCTTAGTTTCTTCATTTGGCTGCACTTGAAGTCTTCCCCAGGCCCAATTCCCATTAATGAGGACCTCGTTAACTCTGATCTGGTTCTGACTATTCGTGTCTTGAAGGAGAAGGTGGAGAGGACCTAAGTTTGACCAATTGTCGTATCAAAAAGACACCTTTCCTACCCAATTCTCCATAAGATATTG
Source organism: Nicotiana attenuata (assembly GCF_001879085.1). Lineage (NCBI taxonomy): Eukaryota > Viridiplantae > Streptophyta > Magnoliopsida > Solanales > Solanaceae > Nicotiana > Nicotiana attenuata. The sequence continues at coordinate 9,449,829 of NC_031992.1, forward strand.
TTATCCACATCCTCTTTTATACTGCATAGTGTTTTCTGGCTCTAAAATTGGCCAAAAGTCCATTGAGCATTAGAAGGACGGGTGTTGTAAAAAAAATTCCTTGCATGAATTCTTTCTAGAGAGAGAGTTTTGTGACGACCCGTCCGGTAGTATTAAGAATTAACGCCCTGATTCCCTATTAACTGCTTCTCCTAAGTTCATTTCTGCTATTTTGGTTTGCCGGGACGTTCGGTGTTGGTAGAGTTTTGGGACACTTAGTCCCTAAATGAGAGCTTAAGTGTTGAAAAGTGGTCCGTAGTCAGAACGGTGTGAAGATGACCTAGGAATGGAAATCCGATGGTTCTGTTAGCTCCGTTAGGTGATTTCGGGGTTGGGAGCGTGTTCGAAATGTATTTTGGAAGTTCGTAGCTCATTTAGGCTCGAAATGCCGAAGTTTGAATTTTTGAAGTCTCCGGTCCGATAGTGAGTTTTATTTGGGATGTGTGTGCAAAATTTCAGGTCATTCGGATGTGTTTTGGTTAGGTTTTTTATCAAAAGCGTGTTTTGATGGAATTTGAAGTTCTTAGGCTCAAATCATTGATTAATTTGAGTTTCCGGCGTTATTTTAGGTGGTTTAAGGATTGGTACAGGTTTGAATGATGATATGGGATATGTCCGTAGGTTTGGTTGAGGTCCCGGGGGCCTCGGGTGTGTTTCGGATGCTCAACGGAGCATTTTGGAGTTTGAAAATGTTGCAGAAAATCCTTCAGTTGTACAGGTCCCAAATCCTTCTTCGCGTTCGCGGTACCCTCCTCGCGTTAGCGTAGCTTTGGTCTCCTTCCTCTTCACATTCGCGTCCTTCTCCACGCATTCGCGTAGAGTAATTTTGGAGGAGGACAAGTTTTCTTCATTGCGTTCGCGATTAGTGCTCCGCGTTTGCGAAGCTTCACAAATTCCTTAACTGCGTTCGCATCAAGGCTGTCGCGTTCGCATAGCTTTATTGGACTCCGAGGGCTGGGCTTGATTTTATTCAACGCGTTCGCATAACCCCAGTCGCGTTCACGTAGTTCACTGAACCCAGGCCTTCGCGTTCGCGTCCCTTCCTTCGCGATCGCGAAGGGCATTTTTGGTCCCTTTATTTTTCCTTCTTCGCGAACGCGAGCTCCCTTCCGCGTTCGCGATGCTTTACGGACCTGAACAGTACTTAACATTCAAAAACGAGGGTTTTGCCATTTTTATCAAAATACAAGTTTGAGAGCTCGGATTTGGGGGAAATTTCGAAGGTTTTGGGTAACGATTCTCTACTCTCTTATGCTTAAAACCCACTAATCTTCGGATTTTTGAATGAATATTGGGGAAAACTTCTTAGACCAAACTATTGAGTTTTGAGTGGGTGTTTGACCTCCGATTTGAGAGATTTTTATATGGTTAGACTTGTAAGAGTACGAGGGTTCTGAAAATGTGAAAATTATCTGATTCCGAGACGTTGGCCTGAGGGGCATTTTGGTTATTTTGCCTAATTTCGCGTTTTATCTTTGAATTAAATAGTAGAATCAATTGCTTGAGATGTTATTTGCGATATGCAATTGAATTGAATAGATTTGGGCCATTTGGAGTCGGATACTCGTGGCAAAAGTGTGATTTCGAGTTGAGTTTGGAGCCGATTCGAGGTAAGTGGCTTGTCTAACCTTGTGTGGGGGACCTTTCCCCTTAGGATTTGGTATTTGAATGCCTTGTGCGCGAGGTGACGAGCGCGTGCTTGAGCCAATTGTTGAAAAATCCGCTTTTACTTAAGATATTGAGATTGAGTTTCTTTGATATTTGCTTTATTCTACTTGCAATTATAACCTGTGCTAGATTAGGAAAGCATGTTTAGTTGATTTAACTTGCCTAATTGCTTAAGTTGCCTTGACTGTACTACGTGAAGCATGCTAGGCCAGTACTACCTGTTGCTTGTCTTTTGTACTTCATTTCTGTGTATCTTCTGGTTGTGATTGCGCATTTATATTGGGACTACGGATGTGGGATTCCGGTAGCTCCCCCCCCCCCCCCCCTTTGTTTGTTTACTTTGGGACTACGGGTGCGATTCCCGATAGATCCCCCTGCACTTTTACTTTGGGACTGCGGGTTAGATTCCCGATAGATCCCCCTGCAAATTGATGGTTGGACTACGGGACGGTATCTCGGGAGATCCTTCGGATTTACATATGTGATGGACTGCGGGACGGTATCCCGGGAGATCCACTGGACAGTTGAGAAAGAGGACTATAGGACGGTATCCTGGGAGATCCTCATTGTTATCACTGGTATTGAGCTGTACATATTCCATGTTTATTATGTTCCTTGTGTAGTTGTTATTGCCTTGTTTGACCTGTCTTATCTCACTGTTGTACTCATTATTACTGTCAGTTTTTCATATTGTTAATTTATTATTATATTTTATCTTAGTAGGGCCGTGACCTTCCTCGTCACTACCCAACCGAGGTTAGGCTTGGCACTTACTGAATACCGCTGTGGTGTACTCATGCCCTTCCTGCGCATGTTTTTCATGTGCAGATCCAGGTAACTCCACTCAGGCGCACTATCCTTGAGGCGGGGAGAGCTACGGAGACTTCGAGGTATATTTGCAACGTCCGCAGACCGAAGAGTCTCCTTCCTTATTCTATCGGTAGTGTTTAGATTCTATCATACTTTTGATGTAGACATTCTGGAGATTAGAGCATTTATAGTATTTCTATTAGCCTGTGGTTCTCGTGAGTTTCCAGGTTTTGGGATGAGATTGTAGACTTCCGCATTCTGTTTTTGAGTCGTATATGCCAAGTGGCACTTGTATACCGTTTTCTTCTAGTTTTGATTAATTTAATTAAATGTTTCCACAAGTTATATTAATTTCCGCATTGCTAGGCTTACCTAGTTATAGGAACTAGGTGCCATCACGACATGTTCATGGAGGGTGAACTGAGGTCGTGACAAGTTTGTAGTTCTCAGTGTCCACCATTGTTTGCTTTGAAAAGCATGGAAAATGTCAGATAAACACCTGAAGTTGGAACCTCCTTCATTATAAGGGTAGCACAATTTGTTCCAAGAGGTCCAATGGTATTTACCACCTGTATCATTCATTGACCAAAAGAACCTTGTAGTATATTTTTCTATGATATCAATGGTACCGTTGGGAGGATTTATGACAGCAAGAAGATGTACAGGTAAGGCCAGTAACACATGTCGTATCAAAATGGCCTTTCCTCCTATAGATAGAAACTTTGTTTGCCAACCTCTAATCTTATTAATAATCTTGTTGATAATATCGGGGTAGTAGCATATTTTCTTCCTTCCAGTAATAAGAGGGTACCCAAGATATTTCACGGGAAAATGTTGATGGTTCATACCTGTGATGGTCCTTAGTCTATTAACGTTAGCAGCAGTAGCATTATCAGCTACAACAAAGTAGCTTTTTTCCTTATTGATGAGCTGGCCCGAGATTTTCTCATAGGTTTCAAGAATTTTTAAGATCATTTCAAGAGGATTTTTACTACCATTATAAAAGAGGATAGTATCATCAGCAAAAGAAAGGTGATTTATTTTGGGACCATTGACACTCATGTAGAAACCATTGCAACCTTGTCTGTCATGAAGATTATTCAACATCTTGGAGAGGAGTTCAGCACTGATGATAAAAAATGATGGAGAGATTGGATCACCTTGTCTCAGACCCCTGTTAGATTTAAAGAAGCCATGCCTTCCTCCATTTACAATAACAGAGTACCAATTGTTGGATATGTAGTTGTGAATAAGATGTCCACCACTCACAGAAGCCGATTTTTTTAAGAGCCATGCATAAGAATTCCCAAGAGACTCTGTCGTAAGCTTTAGCCATATCAAGCTTAATAACAACATTTCCACCTCTAGAAGGCTTCTTAATATTATTGATAATTTTCTGAGCCAATAGAATATTTTCTGTAATAGCTCTCCCTTTTATAAAACCTGATTGATTTTTGGATATAAGCTTGGGAAGGATGTTTGAGATTCTGCTATTGAGGATTTTTGAGATGATTTTACTAGAGGTGTTGCAAAGGCTTATAGGTCTGAGATTTGAGAATATTTTAGGGTGGTCTATTTTGGGAATCATTACCAAGCATGTGTGTGTGAAAGACTTAGGAAGTTTATCACCTTGAAAGAAATATTCCATTGCCTTATGAAGATCATTGCATATAATATCCCAGGCAGATTGATAAAAATAGCCACTTAGGCCATCGGGCCCTAGGGCACTGTCCTTGTCCATAGTAAACACAACTTCTTTAATTTCATGAATAGTAGGGATGGCTTTAAGCATGTTGTTTTCATCATCAGTGATGCACCTCTCAATACAGTTAAGAGCATTGAAATTACTGGTGTGAGATTCTTGAGCGAACATCCCTTGAAAGTGCCTCACAACTACTTCTGCAATAACATCATTTCCTTCCAGCCATTGATTTTGGTCATCCATTATCTTAGTAATGGTCAACCATCTTCTCTTTTCCTTTATAACACTATGAAAATCGGCTATGTTGGAATCACCTTCTTTAAACCACTTGTCTCTAGCTTTTTGTCTCAGAATACTTTCTTGAATCTTGAGGTATCTTGTGAATTCAGCTCTACATCTAGAGAGAGCACTTCTGTTTTTAGAGGAGTTATCACTAACACAGTTATCCTCCAGTATTCTCATTTTTGCTTCCAAGCTTTTGGGAACCTTATAGATATCTCCAAAAGCCTGTCTGGACCACATACTAAGGGCTTTACATACATGTTTGATTTTCTGGTGGAGTGTATATAGAGGGTTACCATAAACTTCTTCTTCTGATGCATCCTTCACTATCTTGATGTAGTATTGGTGTTCAGTCCAAAAATTAAGGAATTTGAAGTATTTGATATAGTTAGTAACCTCATTACTCATTTTGACAAGCAGAGGGGGCATGGCCAGAGCAGGCTCCTGAAAGGTGAGTTACTGAGGCACTGGATATTGTATCAAACCATGCACTATTGTAGACAAGTCTATTCATCTTGAAGACCACAGTCATTAAGGCAATCTACGAAGTCTAGGCTTTCCTTCATTCTGTAGCTTCTACCCTCTCTTTTTTTCTTCACTGGAGGTGATAACATTAAAGTCTCCAATGACACCCCCAAGCATTGTTAGATGTATTTTTCAGGTCCTCCCATAGCTCTCTTCTACTTTCCTCGTTGCATTTAGCATAGACAACTGTTAGGAAGATAGAAGGGTGATTGAGATGTTTTGCACTAATCAGGACATGTTGCTTCTTATCTTGTATTATAGTAACATCCACTTCAGCAGTCAAGAATACCCATATTTTGTTTGAGCAATTGAAAAAGCCATGGTTCATGTCTAGTTTTCTTATGTATCTATTCATTTTACCACTATCTACAAGAGGTTCCTGTAAGTAGAACAAAGGAATTTGAAATTGTTGTTTGATGGTTTGGAGTCTATCCAGATATCCTGCAGATCCTATTCCCCTTATATTCCATGATAGTGTGTCTATCATTAAAAACTTCTAGGGGTAGGGTTTTTTTATGTTCCTTGATTTCTTCTTTGATCTGGCATTCTTGGATGAAATCCACACCCTGGTTTTTATAGTTCCTATGTGAAAGATTTTCATAAGATATGGTGTTTTGCTGGACTCGTGTACTCTTAGAATACTCCAAATCCTGGTTGACTGAGCTGAAATTGACTCTAGTGAGTTCATCATCAGATTGAGCTTTTCTTATTCTTCGTTGTTGTTTATTGTCGAGTCTGTTTCCATAACATCTAGGTCATGAAAGACTTCTTCATATTCATCTCTTTCTTCCTCTATTGAAGGATCTAGATCAGGTGGTTAATGACTAATGTTGTATCTACTTTCTTGTTCTTTGTTCCTATTTTGCTCCCCTACATCTATATCTTCCATTCTATTATCAAGTCATCTCCTGTCCTATCTTGGGGATGTTAATAGGGATCCATGTGCCCTTCTTTTTAGTACCTTTTCTCTTTACTGTTCCATTGATATCTATTGTCTCTTCTTGTAATGTAATGCCCTCTGGAATGCTTATTGTCTTTGCAAATTTCTTTCTTTTGTTGTGCAAATCCTTGCACTCCTTTGGGTCTTTGATAACTAAGTTGATCATCCCTTATTATAGTTCAGCATCGACTTTACTGTTGTTGGTAGCATTCCTTGTTCTAGTATTTCTTAGGTTGAGCCTTATTTGTTGTTTTTTGCTTTTTTTCTTTTTCTTCATCTTTCTGAGCTTTGTCCCACCTTGTAGTTCTTTATTGTTGCTGTGTATCCTGGAGATCTTTTGTAGAGTCTTGTTCTTCCATATTCACATTCTTGCAGATTGTGGTATCCATTAGACCATTCTCTATTCCTTCTTGTAGGATATTGAAGGAATTGTTGACCTTTAATCTGTTGTTTCCCTATTTTTTTTCTTTGATCTGCGACCTTCTCATTGTTGTTGCTCTTATTTTGTTGCTGGCCCATTGATGTACCATTGTTGTTCATCCCTTTTCCCCTTTTTCTTTCCACATTTTGCCATTCGCCATTTTGAATGTTCTGGTGTACATTCTTCCTTCCTAAGGTAAAGTACTTTTAGGCTCCATCTGTTTTATATTCCTTCTTTGTTCTTGGTTGTTGCCAGTAGTCTGCTTTACATTGATTTGCTGAGTGATATGTTCCACATTATCATCTTTCTCAGCCATCACAATTTTCCCTCCTTCTTGTTATTTTCCATGTTGTACAGCCATGCATCTTTCTAAAGAGTGACCTTGAACTTTGCAGTGTGAGCAATAGGTGGGCATAGTTTCATACTCGATTTTTTGGTCAAATGTTTCCATTTTTCCAAACTGATTCCTAACCTCCACTCTTACCATATGAAGTAAAGGTTTGGTAAGATCAATTTGAACTCTTAGCTTGGCAGTTGTGGGTCTAGTTTTCGTGGTTGTGAATTGTCCATCACCAAAGGTATACCTATTGGGCTAACAATCCGACATAGAGCATCCCATTCATAATAGTGCCATGGTAAATCTGGAAGGTTAATCCAAATTGGAGCTAGGGACGATTCAGAACCAGGCTTAAAATTTGTGGTCAATTTGATAATTTTCATATTGATCCCTCTAGCTAGGGGAATGAAATCTCTACAGTATATATTGTTAAGATCGTCTTCATTTTCAACATCGATGAAAATATGGTATCTGTCTTTAGCTCTAATTTTTACTTCTCCTTTAGTAAAAATTGTTCTAGCAAATTCATCTCTAATTCTATCGACTGAAGGTCTGCTATTTAGGAACGTACCGACAATGGTCCATCGGCATGTTTCTGCAAACAGTTCGTGCTCTTCGTTGGTGAATACTACCACAACTTTTCCATCTATCAGTTCATGCTTTCTAAGAGGTAGCCTCACTTTCAATTTTGCTCTATTCCTGACCTTGAACCCTAGCGCATCTGCATAAGAGTCCGTTTGGTTTTGATTTGAGTTATCATCTACTTCCATGGATTTTCTTTGCAGCGGTGGGAAATTTTGGATGTTTGGGATTTGGTTGTTAGGTATGAGATCTGGTGGGTCAGGGGATTTGGGGATCTGGGAGGAGCTTGAGGGGCCTCCGGTGTTGTACATGGTGGTCACGGGAGCTAGTTGAAACTAGCCGTTATCGGCTCCAGGTAACCTTTTGTGGCAGAGTGTTCGAAATCAGAGTGTTTTTGTACGGAGAGCTTTTCTAGTGGTCAATAAGCCATCAAGCTCCTTGTTGATGGCTTCTTGAAACAAAGTAGCCCAATTTAAAACAATTGGGGGTATTTTCATAAATTTATCGATTACAGTACAGTACGATACAGTCAAACCAAACAACAAAAATGTTATTTAACAATAGCAAATGATACAATCTATTCAAGTATTTTATCCATAAGACTATACCATACAATAAAATACATTATAAAACGATGGGTAACAATGATCCAAGCATAATGTTAATTCATTATGTCTAAAATTTTCACTTATGGGAGGGAATATGTGATTGTTTGTGATGACCCGATAGGTTATCTTATATTTTAGAATCTTATTCTGTGTTTCAAAGCCTTAAAAATCTCATTTTATCCCTCCTCGATTTGTGTGCACAGTCCGGGTGTTTTTCCGGAAGGCTTACATGTTAAAAACTGATTAAAATAAGAATTTTGCCTTAAATTTTTATTTGAGTCGACTTCGGGTCAATATTTTGAACAAACGGATCCAGATTCGTATTTTTATGGTCCTGGTGGGTCCATATCATAATTTGAGGCCCGGGCATATACCCATAATTGAATTTGGAGGTTCCTATCTCGAGTTATTAATTTTTGTTAAAAATTAAAAGTTTGAAAGTTTTATTATTTTAAGAATTGACTGATATTTGGTCTTGTTGATACCGGGTCCGTATTTTGGTTTCGGAGCCTGGTACAGGTCCATTATTATATCTATGACTTGTATGTGAAATTGGGTGAGAAACAGAGTTGGTTTGACGTGATTCGGACGTTCTGTTGTGAAATAGAAGTTTTAAAGTTTTCTTAAAACTTTCATTTGATTTGGTGTCCAATTCATAGTTCTAGGTGTTATTTTGCCGATTTGATCGCGCGAGCAAGTTTATATGATATTTTTGGACTTGTGTGCATGTTTGGTTTGGGCCTCGAGGGCTCGCGTGAGTTTCGGATAGGCTACGGAGTGAATTGGACTTAGAAAACATAGCTGATGCATTTTGATTTCTGATGTCTGTTGCATATCTCACATTTGCGAAGAGACCGTCACATTTGCGAGCCAGGGCATGACAGGGGTTACTCGCATTGTCGAGGTAAAAGTTCGCATTTGCGAACTTGCCAATTTCGCTTTTGCGAAGGCAGAGTCGCATTTGCGACTCAGCACTGTTAGGATAATCTTCGCATTTGCGAAGAATGGTCCGCAATTGCGATGGCATCAGGGTTCGCATTTGCGACCACTTTACCGCAAATGCGATTACTGGGCTTTGGGAAGGATTTCGCAATTGCGACCTCTTTCTCACAATTGCGATGAGCATAATTGCAAACATGGTATCACAATTGCGATATTTGAAGCTGTGTAAACTTGAGTTAGACAGTTAATAATAAAGTCCATATTTTAACTTTTTTGCAACATCACTATCCTACACTTTACTCATCATTGGGAGTGTCAATTTTGACTCATAAAATGGTATCAAGGTCTCACCCAGACGTCAATAGATTGGATGAGTAATCTATCTATTTAAGAGTTAAATTTCAGTAGCTCTAATCAACCCATCCAAAAGATTAGGTCGACTAGCATTAGATAATTAGCAATTTCCCCCAAATTAACATGTAAGAGAAATTTGTTATAAATAGAAAAAAGAATAAAGAGAGAACTATTTTTACACAGGGTATAATTTTACTTTCTTGTACCATACGTTTTTTTTAATCTACAAATTAGAAAAGAAAAAGAACAAATGGAAAAGTGTCTTTGAGTTGAGTAGGTTGGCCTATAACCCTTTGGACTGGTTGGATTCCCTCCCCCCCACCCCACCCCCCACCCCCTCATATATGTTGCGGCCTTCCTTCAATCACAAGTGCATTTATTCTTTCTCTCTTGTATCCAGTAGCAAAAGAAATAGGAACAAATTCATAAATTTCATTTAAGCATAGTAAATAGTGAAACTGGACTGACCCTTGTTGGATGACGACAAAGTGGGAAGAAGATGATGCTCAAGTGTCTAAGAGGGCGTGACCATTCAATTTTAGTGTTTCTTTTCTTACCTTTTTATTTTTTTCTTATCTCTTCTGGTGACAACTCGGATATAATTTGAGTTAAATTGGTTAAGTAAAATTTCTGTCCAGAGTAAGTCACAAAAATATAAGAATAGAGAGAGATAAACAGGGAAACCACTATCGAAAATCAAAAGTAACATTTTTAAGAGAGGACAAAGCATATATAACGAAAAAGAAAGAGACATAGAAATCAGTTAGAGTTTGTTGTCCAAGTTTTGATAATTAATAAATGCTATCTTAAAACGAGGAGAACACCAGAGACAAAGCAGAGAGGACTGATAGCCTACCCTCTTTTGCTCGGTCAAATTTCCTGAATTTCTGTATGTTCATCAGATTGATGCTCCTATAGCTGGGATGAAAACTCACTTCTACTATCAGTTGAAATGGAAGAAACCGGGATTGCCATATATATCATTGAAGTGTCTTGATCACAAGATGCTATGTCAGGAAGAGTTCCTGGATGCATAGGAAACATAATCGTATTTAGAACCATTATACAACATTTGATGAAAAACTCTCCATATATTTATATGTGCCATATTCAGCAATTATAAGGAATTCGGAAAAGGGTCAAAACTGTCCTTGAAGTATCGGATTTGGTACAAAAACGCCCTCTGTCCACCTATTTGAGTAAAAATACCCCTGACGTTTTCTTTTTGGCTCAAGTTTGCCTTTAAAACTAACAGTCCTCTGGAAATAAAATAATTGAATATTTACTTATTATGTGGCGTAATCTGATTGGCCCAAAATTAAGCCATCTCCAAATTAAAAAGAAAAAATCACCCATAACTGAATTTTGACTCAACCCGCCTAAAAACGGGCTAAAGAGTTAAACCCGCCTTGCCCTATTCTTGTTTCCCTTTTTTCTTAAGGAGATGAACATGAAGAACAAAGTACTGTTTTCATGAATATTGAAGGCCAAACTCATTGGAGCAAACCAGATATAACCACCTGTCCTTTTCACATTAATTAATTCTCGAATACCCCTACTTTAGAAAAATACATCCAAAATAACACTTTCACTTCAATTTTGCGGAGTTATGCAACAAATTCTTCAAACAAGAGGTGATATGTTATGTCCCTAGCCTCAGTTGTGGTTGTTAATTGAAGAAAATTTTCTATGTAAGAAAGCTTCAATGCAATGAGTCTTTATAATGTCTTATATATGATTATTGCTTTGTCGACATGGGCTATCTATATATTTAGAACTATTAATAATGGAGATTTTTTAACACTTGAAGAGGAGAACTATTATTCTTCTTTGTCGATTATAGTTTTCTCTGATTCTTCTAATTCCAATAAAAAATAATTTGGAAAGATGAATGTGTGTAATTGTGTGTTGAGGTGATCAAACGAGAGAGCCAAAGAAAACCAAAATTTAAAGAAAAAACGAAACAGGAGGTTCTGCCGGTAATATTGCCAGAGCCGAAGGTGGAAACTTAAATTTAAGCAGAAGATGAGGTTTAAAAAAAATTTTTGGGGTGGGTGGGTTTGTATATCTGGGATAAGGTTTAAGTTAGGCCACTAAAGTGCTAACATGTGGATAATAAGCTTTTTTATTTTACAAAAAAAAAAATAATAATAAGTGTCGTCAGAAAAGGGGTAAGGTTGAGCCAGAAAGAAAATGGCAGGGGCATTTTTACTCAAATAGGTGGACGGAGGGCATTTTTGTACTAAATCCGATACTTCAAGGGTAGTTTTGGCCCTTTTCCGTAAGGAATTTGATGACAAACTCTCTATATATTTATAAAATTGTGTAAGAATATGCAATCTTCCGGGGATTGCAAGTAACCAATACTCTATGATTTCTTGCACAGTCGCATATGGCTCTGGTGTTACCAAATAAGGCTCAGAGGATAATGGAACATCGAAACCGAAACACAAAGTCATACCACGTGCTACAACTGCTTGAAACTTTTCTCTCATACTCCTGACAAACTTGAACAGTCTATTGCTACTATCAGTTGAAATGGAAGAAACCGGGGTTGACATAGAGATCATTGAAGTGTCTTGATCACGAGATGTTATGTCAGGAAGAGTTCCTGGATGCATAGGAAACATAAACCGTATTCAGAACCATTATACAACATTTGATAAAAACCTCTCCATATATTTATATCTTCCATTATAAGGAATTTGATGACAAACTCTTTATATATTTATAAACTGTGTAAGAACATGCAATCTTCCGGGGATTGCAAGCAACTGATACTCTATAATTTCTTGCACAGCCACATATGGCTCTGGTGTTATAAATAAGGCTCAGAGGATAATGGAACATAGTAACCGAAACACAACGTCATACCATGTGCTACAGCTGCTTGAAACTTTTCTCTCATAATACTGACAAACTTGAACAGTCCATTGTACTTATTTAACTCTCCGAGTAGCTCGTTGGCATCATTTAGTTGTGGGTCACAATCAATCACTAAAAATCCAAGCCAAGCAAAGAATTAGAGTTCTAGACCATCTTCACTTATATATATATTGATAAAGATTCCATACTTACAAGAATATACGTCATGAGAATGATTCTAAGAATTACATCTAAGGACAGGGATGTAACCGAATTAGGGGCTGCCCCTTCTTTATACCTTAACAAAATTAGAGTTTGGACGCAAGAAGAAACCATGGATCATGTGTTTATAGAAATATAATTGTCAAAATCTGACGAAAAATATCAATTAAAATTAGAATTTCACCCGATTTCTAAATTCTCGTGTGTATAGGCCACGACACGAGCATGGTTCTGGTGACCGAACCCGAATCGCCTAAAAGTTTTCCGGACCATAAAAAACGACCTAAGTTACAATAGTGAAGGGGGATGATTGCTATGGAGTGTACTCCTCATATTCCTCAAAGATATGTGGTGGGTTTAGTACTTTATAATGATCAATTAATTTATCTGTCTTTTTTCTGAAGCATTATGTCATTTTATTCTGAGCTATATCATGTATATGAGCAGACAACATGCACCCACAGCTCTAGAGATGGTTATTCATGGACATGCGTTGATAAAGTTATTGGTAAGGGTGGCTCAAACATAGATAATATTCGCAAATCAATAATTTTTTGCCCTGTTTGAAACTTATCTTATGACCATCACTTATTTCTTCATGTAACAACTTTTTCTTTCTCAACCAGATGATTTCTAACTAAATCATTGCTGCGATAATTTATGGATTATTTGTATGCGTAAAGAAATTGACTTGCACCCTTATTCTTCCCTAATATGTTTCTTATTCAGATGAATACGATTATCATATTAGATAAGGTGCAAAACTTAATCTGAAACAAGCTGACAAAGAACTTGAACTCTTGCCACAAAATTCGTGATATGGAACCAACTGTATTACATGTGTGCTTTTGTACTAATAAGACTAAAAGTGAAACAATCATGAGTAATTGGTAACATGCAGAGAGATTTGAATATGATATTAGTATAAATAAATTGTAGTGAAATTTTATCTGATTGGGTCTATTATCAAACCCAAGTAACAGTTAGTTATGGAGTGAGAATATTCGACAAACTATGACTCCTGATTCCTGCATATCATAGGAACACCCCTAGACTTAGTTATAGAAATCTCCCCATCTAAAATTACTCAATATTAGAGAGAATATTCATTTTAATTGTGTGCTTTCGTATTTTATGAAAAAATCTTTTATTTCATGAGTAGAACCAAGGTAGAGAAAAAATAACAACAAATGAAGAGATTTTGTAATTTAATGTCCAACAATAAGCTAAAAGTAAATTTAAGTTTCATACAATTCAAGCATTTAATAGGGTTTAATTAATAAGTAACTTGCATCCACAATATTACAAGTGGTTGTCAATTTTTAGTCAAAAAGCTTTTTATTTGAAACTTTCGAGAAATTTATATACAGGGTATCTTGAAGGGATGTTCTGAGTAGTGGAGCTCCACAAGTTATTAAAGATAGAACATTACGTCGAAAATCAGCTGATTAGTACGTATACACACATATAATACGTATGTGTGTATACTCACATATATATGCAAAAAAATTACTCTTGCCATTTTTTTCATACTTGTTGTTTATAGTATATATTCTTAAATGATATAAAATCTTTAACTTCACATAGTAATATTATTATTATTTATATTAGAAAAAGGATAATTTAAATAAATGAGATGCTAGACATGTATTTGTAATATGTTACCTTTGATATTAGTGTAAAAAATATATTTACTAATATGAAGATTTAAGTAGTTTAATTCAAAGTTCTAAAAATATTTTTACTGTTAAAGAGTAGACACCCTTCTTTCATTTTTACAATTTTTTTGTACTTTTTTTATTTTTTCTACAAACATTAATATTGTCTAATTTGAAATAAAATTATACAGTTTACCAATTCCTTATGCATTTTTGCCTTTGACTTGGTTTCGGTAGAAAACCCAAAATGTAGGTGTACTTTATTTGTCTCCCAAAAATCATAGATGTAATTGGTTTAACCGGTTTAACCTCTCCATTACCCATTGGCGGCCCACTATAACATGGATTTTAATAGGAGAAATAACAAGCTAAATTAATACTATTATATTCTTCTTTAAAAATATTTAGTATTTGAAATTCACTTTTTCTGACTAATTTTATTATTTGTGTTAATTTCTTTCATTTTCCACAGTTAATTATATTAAGTTGAATGTAACAACCTGAATTGCTCAACACAACGCTAAGGTATTTTATACGATAAGGATCTCAATAACTGAAAGATTACAACTTTAGAATATAAAAATGAAAGGAGTTACAGAAAAACTGAAAAAATAGGATCAGTAATTAGAAAGGGGATAAGAAATTAGACAGAATCAGAAGAGGAGGTGAGGAGCACAGAAGCATGATCACAATATGCATAATTCCTGAAACCGTAGGCCACTCTCCTTTTAAACCTTTGTCACGTCCTTCCCTACTCCACCTGGATCCCAAACGGATTTCTTGTTAGGTTGTCTTTTATTTATATAT
>NC_031992.1:9464610-9479048 GCF_001879085.1 Nicotiana attenuata
ATATTAATTTATAATAAATAAACAAATTAATATAACGTATTTAATTGATCTCCGTCCTTGACGAGAGGCTTCACAAACTTATTTTTATTTAGATTTAAAAGATATGCCTTTCACAAACATGCTTTTCTTTTAATATTGTTATGTAGATTTAATAGTTTAAATGTGCTCGTATTGTATTGTTACTAATAAATACTTATTCGTATCGTGTGTTTATATCAAACCAATAGATGCATGACATGTATTTGTAAATAAACTCATCTTACTTAATCATAATTAATTAATTGATATATATTTTTACCTAATAAAATCTCTTAATCATAGTAAATTAGGCCCGTTTATCCATAAATTTTTTTCTTCTTTTTTTTTTTGTGTCCGTCCATGAAAATTTGCAACTTTGGAAATTTTTACTTTTTTATCCACTCACAAAAGTGAAATGTATGTTTTTAAGTACTATTTTTCAATTTAACTTCAAATATTACTTTTTTAAAAAAATTATAATTTTTATGTCCAAAACAGATACTTTGTAGTAGTATAATTTAATATAAACACTTTTTTGTGGTGTAATAAAGGTGTCTTTTTCACATTTCAGAAAACATAGAAATAGTCAACTAACCCACAGTTTCCCTCCTTTGCTCTCGCCAATGTCGACGATTCTCGATTCACTCGCCCTCTCTTCCATTTTTTCCTCTTCTCCTTCTAATATCCGACCAGCCCTCCGCCCCTCGCCGCCGTTGTCCGCCACATGGGACCGCCGTTCCCCTATCAAATACACCGCTCTTAAATCCTATACTCCTTTAAAGCAAGTTTCACTTTCGTCTTCTTCAACAAGTTGTTGTCGCTCAAGTAGCGTGTCCGGCGAAGCTTCTGATGTTGCTTTCGACGGTTCGTTCTCATTTTTTTTTCATTTTTTCATTTCTTTTATATCGTTAAGAGTATTATATTTGCATTTAATTTACATTAGATTTGTCAAAAGATATATTTTTTCTTTAATTTCAGCTGCAATATTTTACTACTAGTATTTAGATTTTAATTTATCCTGCCACGTAATGTACTAGCTCATTGTTACTCCCTCATTGAGGGTCTACGCGTTTGAGTTTCAGTGTGAATTTGAATATTGATTTCTTAATCTTTTTGAAATAAGGTTTACATATTTAGAAGTTACATGAAAAGTATGATATGAATACATTATGTTGCTTAATTGAGCATATGACACCGATTTGTACAACTTTGAAATTGAATCTTTAGAACCATGTGTCTAAGAGGGCGAAAAAGTAAGTAAGGTAAACAAAGAATCCTTCTTTTTTTCGTTGAACCCGCCCAATCAAATATCCTTGTTTCGATTGAATACAAAATCACATGCAAGGACATAAAGGTCAAGATTGCACAGTCCTACAACAAGCATGTGAAAACTAAGAGTTCGATTCTTTATCATTCAAGAGAGCAGCCAAGTGCACACAAAACAAGAACACTCATCACTATGTGGGAATCTTTATCCAGATTTTGATGGAAACTTCCCGGTAGTAGTTATGTACCTTATTAAGTAGGAGAGAAATAAAAGTGTTCCAAGAACTTTCACAGTAGCAGTAAGGAGAATTTGTGTGTGTAGTTTGGGGGGGGGGGGGGGGGGGGGTAGGGGGTAACGAGTAGATTGCTAGCTTGCTGCTTTTTTAAGTTGTTTTCTCACTTCCCTTTGGGCCCTTAAGCGAGCTGCATATTCTCGGTGCATCACTTGGCTGCGGGAGCAGATCTACCTCGAGGCAAGCGGTCGATTTTTTTTACTAAGTGTGCATATATAAATAATAAGCAAAACGAAAATACAACAACAACAACAACCAGCCCAGTATTTTCCCACAAGTGGGGTTTGGGGAGGGTGAGATGTACGCAGCCTTACCCTTAACCTAGAAGGACAGAGAGGTTGTTTCCGATAGACCCCCGGCTGGAGAACGGATGACAAAAGTTATGGCAACAAGATAAAGATACTGGAGCCAAGAAAGCAGTTAAACTCTAGGTAATAATAGCAATCTATGAATAAAAGGATATCATACTAAAACTAATGCTAGCGAACTGGGAAAGACAAAGAGATACGCTCGACTACTTACTAGCCTTCTACCCTAATCCTCGACCTCCACACCCTCTTATCTAGGGCCATGTCCTCAGTCAACTCTAGCTGCGCCATGTCTTGCCTAATAACCTCGTCCCCTCCTGATACCCACTGAGGTTAACCTCTCGCACCTTCTGACTGGAGCTTCTATACTTGTTCTCTTAACATGCCCGAACTATCTCATCCTTGTCTCCCGCATCTTTCCTCCACAGAAGCCACTCTCACCTTATCCCGAATAACTTCATTCCGAATCTTATCCAACCTGGTATGCCTACACATCCACCTTAACATCCTTATCTCAGCTACTTTTATCTTCTGAACATGAGTGTTCTTGACCGGCCAACACTTTATGCCATACAACATAGTCGGTCTAACTACAACCTTGTAGAACTTACCTTTAAGTCTCAGTGGCACATTTTTATCACACAAGACACCAGAAGCGAGCCTCCACTTCATCCATCCAGCTCCGATACGGTGCGTGACATCCTTATCAATCTCCCAGTTACCCTGTATTATAGATCCAAGGTACTTGAAACTACCTCTCTTAGGGATAACTTGTGTATCAAGCTTCACCTCCATGTCCGCTTCCTGGGTAACGTTGTTGAACTTGCACTCCAAGTATTCCGTCTTGGTCCTGCTCAACTTGAAACCCTTAGACTCTAGGGTCTGCCTCCAAACCTCCAGCCTCTCATTAACACCACCCGCCGTCTCGTCAACCAAAACTATGTCATCGGTAAATAACATACACCATGACACCTCTCCTTGAATGTGTCTCGTCAATGCATCCATCGCCAAGGAAAATATAAATGGGCTAAGAGCTAAGTTGCTCCGACATGGCAGTTTAGGTGCCGCACCCATGTCGATACGACACTAGTATGAGTGTGGGTATGGGATGCGTACCGGATATGGTCAAACAATTTTGGGTGCTTTGACCACAATGGACGGAGAAATTCGAGACGAGATACAATATGATTCCCGATATCAGAACCAAAACTAGAGTAAATTTGAAGAAAAATGGCATCCTTATTTAGGAAATCAATCATTTACTTATCTACAACTTGAGAATAAAAAAGAAATCCACACTTTACAAGTTATACGCAAGTATTCCACTAATTTAGAGAAATTTTTATATTTTTAAATTGTTTTAGCAGGATCCCCACACCCGTATCCATACTACGATCCATATCCCCGACTCTTAGAATTTACATCTCAAAGGATCCAACCTCTAGATCCGCACCCGTGTCCGAGCAACTTAGGCTAAGAGCTGATCCCTTGTGCAACCCCATCACAACCGGAAAGTGTTCTCCTCCCGCCGTCTTAACCCAAGTCTTAGCTCCATCATATATGTCCTTAGTCACACTATATAGGCTACTGGGACCCCTTTAGCTTCCAAGCATCTCCAAAGCGCCTCTCTCGAGACCTTGTCATAAGCTTTTTCTAGGTCAATGAATACCATATGCAAGTCCTTCTTCATCTTCCTATACCGCTCCACCAATCTCCTCACCAGATGAATAGCTTCCATAGTCGAACGCTCCGGCATGAAACCGAACTGGTTCTCAGAAATGGACACACTGCTCCTCACCTTCACTTCAACCACCCTCTCCAAAACGAAAATCTAAGTACAATTATAAAAATTCACACCACTTGAACAAGATGGCTTGCAGGTTTTCTGGATGAAGCACTTCATACTATCGAGAGTTCAAGGGTTCAAGTAGTAAAACGTTTTTGAGTTGCACTTTTGCATGCACAATCTTAAAACCCTAATTTTTTTTTTTTTTTGAGTGAGAATGAAATCAATAAAATTACAAAGAAGGTTGACCATGTTAAGAGGTAAAAAAACCTTTACCAAGCAATTTTATTAAACAAAACAATCGTTAACTCAAGTTTTTAACAATTTTATGGTAGAATCATGCCTTCTTCATCTTTAGAAAGCAATCGCAAGAATTTGCTCTTCAAAATCTTTGATTCTTCAAAAAGAGGTAATAAATGTTTCATCCTTCTAAAAAGTTGCTTTGCTAAACCATTTCTCTTTGACAAACTACTCATTCTCTTTACATTTTGAGATTTTTGGGAATCTAGATGCTATTTTCACAATAGATTCTCTTAATACTTTTTTCTTTCTTCTTTCTCGTTGGAGTTTCTTGAAAATATTCGTTGTTTTTCTTTGTGCATTGAATCCTATAAAATTATTTAGGCTTTATCTAAATTGGTACTTGAACTTTTAATTTAGAACGATATATTATCCTACAACAACTTCTAGAATTCCAAAACTAAGTTGAAACTATCAAGATTTATCTAACTTGGAATAAAGGGCCTATGAGTCGGAACTACATCGACAAAGTGAGGGAGTTAATTTAAATTCCATAAAAGCTGATCTTGAAGAAAGATTAACAATTCGAAAATATCATCCAAATGACCGTGATGCAATAAGAAGAACATATCTTCAAAAAGGTCCTTTCCAACCTTGAAATCACAATTTTCTTCTAAGAAATTTTATGGAAAATTGTGACGCTTTAATTGTTGGAGTATGGTGTAACAAAAGATACGGCTTTTTACTTCAATTGTTATTTGTTTCAAGATGAATGCATCAATTAAGAGAGGTTTTCACACCAAATAATACTAATTTATCATGTTTAAGTGATAAATGAAGGTAAGAATATGTATTAATTAACTTATGGTTTAGTAATAATTCTTTTTTGAGAGGACATATGTCATGTATTATTGGGTTGGTGTAAACACCCGATGCGGGTAAGTATTTACCTTGGAGATGTATTTTCAAGTATATGATTTACAAGTTGGAACAAGAAGAACAAATTTAATATGCACGTTGATGGACCAAACAATATACATAATCAGTCAAAAAAGAACTGTGAAGATTTGATGAGACAAAAACAATCCATTTAAAGTGCACTTGCTAAACAATTTACAACAACAAAAGACTCAGTAAAATCTCTCAAGTGGGATCTGGGGAGACCTTACCCCTACCTTATGAAGGTAGAGCGGCTGTTTCCGAAAGACCTTTCGCTCAAGAACAGTAAAAATGAAGCAATAGAGAAACAATAGCAACAACAAGGGAATAAGATAATGGAAGCAAACAATGCAACGAGTAATAACAGAGATCCAGGGATACTAAACTACAAGAATAATGCCATCCTACTGATAATAATGACACACCGTATAAAAACAAGGGACTAATAATTTGATATCCCAAAATGATAATCCATGGTTCAAAAGATATCTTATCATATCAATTATAGCTTCTATACGAGTCCAATATTTGATCTAACTTTTGTTGATCGGATTGTTTAGCAATGCACTTTGAATGGATTGTTTTTGTCTCATCAAATTTTTATGAACTCTATTTGGTCCAATAATATGCATATCAAATATGTCCTTCTTGTTCCACCTTGTAAACCCTATACTTGAAAATATATCTCAACGGTAAATACTTACTCGCATCGGGTGCTTACACCAACCCAATAAATACATGACCTATCTCTTCTCAAAAAAGAATTATCACTAAACCACAAGTTAATTAATACATATTCTTACCTTAATTTATCACTTAAACATGATAAATTAGTATTGTTTGATGTAAGAATCTCTCTTAATTGATGCATTCATCTTGAAACAAATAACGATTGAAGTAAACAGCCGCATCTTTTGTTACACCATACTCCATACTAATAAACCATCTAAGGATTAACGCGATGCAATTTATCATAAATATTTCTTCGAGGAAAATTTTGATTTAGAGGTTGGAAAAGACCTCTTTGAAGATATGCGCTTCTTTTTTTTTTTATTTGCACCGGGTGTCCAAGTCTCTAAGAGCCCCGACTAATCTCGGGGGTGCACAGACCCTTGGCAAAGAGTTTCCCGCAAGTGCACCACGGTTAATTCAGGTTTTACCCAGTCCGATAACCCTTAGAAATTGTTTGCACCCAGTGGGTTTCGAACTTGAGACCTTGAAAGGGAGCAAACCCCAAGGCTCAAGTCTATTGCCACCGGGCCAACCCCTGAGGGTTTTGAAGATATGCGCTTCTTGTTACATCATGATAAGTTGGATGATATTTTTCGAAATACTTGTTTCTCCCCCATCCTTTAAGGAATTTAAAACAACTCCTTCACTTTGTCGATGGTGTTTCGACTCATTGGTCCTTTCTTTGAAGTTATATGATCTTGACATTATGAACTTGGTTTTGAAAGTTGCTTTAGGATAATATTTTTTCATTGAAATTTAAGCTGAATTAAAATTTTAAATATCAATTTAGATAAACTCTAAATAATTTCATAGAATTCAACCCACAAAGGAAAACAATTGATGTTTTCAAGAAGTTCCAACCAGAAAGAAGAAAAAAGAACACATATTAAGAGAATTTACCGTGAAAATACCCAAAAATCTCAAATTGTAGATTTTTTTTTTGTAACTATGGTTTCCGGGCTAGCTTACGCTACCTCAATTAATTTCAGGGGATACCTGTTACCTCCCACCACTAACAGGTATCAGGTAATTCTGCCCACCAATACTTGGACAGATGGGAATAAACCACTTAGTGTTTTTTTTACCCCTGCTAGGATTTGGACATGAGACCTCATGGTTCTCAATCCATTTCATTGACCACTAGGCCACACCCTTAGGCGCCTCAAATTGTAGATTTTTTAAAGATTGATTCAGCAAAGCCACAACTTTTTCGAAGGATAAAGCTTTTATTACCTCTTCCGGAAGAATCTGAGGATTTTGAAGAGCAAATTCATGTGAATGCTTGGTAAAGATGAACAAGGCATTCAATTATGCTAGGAAGTTGTTAAAAGCTTGGGGCATCGATTGCTATGTTTACTAAAATTGCTTGGTAAAAGCTTTTATTACCTGTTTACTTAGTCTTTGCTTTTGTGTCTAAAGTTGATGCTCCCTCTGAAATGAGAAGTTAATAGCTCCTCTCTGAAGATGTATTAAGACCTACCTAAATTTTGCGTTTTCTTGTATAGTCAAAACTCTCTATAACACCTTTGTTTGTTCAGGATATTTTTTTAGTTGTTAAAGCGAAGTGCTGTTATTATAACATAGCATGAAAAATTGGTTCCAAAGAAAACCGTTCAGTGAAGTGTTGTTCTAGGAGATGGTACTTATAGAGAAGTTCGATTGTATAGCACTCCCCTTCTGCTTCTAATCTTATCTTCTAACCCCAAAATTGAAATAGTGTCAATGTTGTGAAGAGCGTGAAGCGAGGAAAAGCGACAACCTCCATTTCGCTTAAAGCGAGAAGCGAGAAGCGAAGTGCTCGCTCTTTTGAAGTGAAGCGAAATTTTAAAAAAAAATTAAAATAAATACTGGGCAGTAATTAAATTAAAATAAAATAAAGAACTAAGAATAAAGGATATAAAAATTAGAGGAAGGGCACTAATTCTCTGTTAAAAACTGGGCAGAGATAGAAGAACCCAATGATTGGCATCAATTCTGAGAAAGCACTGAAGGTAAAAAAAAAGATTCGCCGGCATTTCGCTGCTATTTGGACGTTTAAATAGTGAAAGAAAAAGAAGAAGAAGAAGAAAAATCATAACATACCTGTTGCTGTTGAAGACTTGAACTTGAAGAAGAAGAAGAACCCTAGTCGATGCTATCAGATGCTCTGCCTGCCTTTAAACCCTAGTCGCTGCTGTTGCTGTTCGTTTAATGAAAGACACAACTGATTTCGTTTTTAATAAAATAGGGCTGGGTCTGTTTTAAAACACAGAAGCGGTCGCTTTCTTCGCATCGCATCGCTTGATCGCTTCTCGCTTTTTAGTGGGAAACGGTCGCTTTTTTATACCTGAGTCGTTTCACCCATATGAAGCGTGCACCTTCTCGCTTCGCATCGCTTCTCGCTTAAAGCGAGGAAGCGGGCGCTTTTTTAAACACTGAATGGTGTCATCAAGGTGCTTTCTGCTTCTCAAATCTATAGGAATAGGAAGGTGATTTTCTCTGTATGAAGTTGGCCTAATATCTCATTCTCCATTCTTCTTCCCTCCCTTTCTGCTCCTCCTCTTGGTTTTGTTTTGTTTTCGTATTGATATCATCCATATAAGAAATTGGTGTACTGATCTGTTATTCCCTGCAGCTAAATGATTGTACAGCAACTAGGAGCTAACTGATACAAAAGGTGATTGGTAGTGTTAAAACCTGTTTGTATTATCTACTGTCTACTATATATTTACGTTTCTGTCTCAAGATGTACATGACGTAAATGGAACCTTTTTCCTAAGCTTGCAATATCTCTCTATTGGAGAGACAATGACGTAGCTATTTTCTGTGTGCTGCTGTAGAGGAGTAAGTATGCTGGTAACAATAATAGAACTCTATAGCCATGGCCATAAATTTTATTATGTGGTTTTAGTCTTAGGAAATTAGTGGCAACTGTTGACTATCTTTGTGCAAGGTCAGGTCAAAGTGAATCGATATCTTCTACAACTATTACGAATTTGTAAGGAGAAAATTCTTTTCGTTTTTTCGTTGTTAGCAAATAACATTTTTTCACAATCCACAAGTAAAAGAATGACTGATTTAGAACCTGTCTGTAATACAAGAAACAAGTTTGGCCAGCTTGCCTACTTAGTTTATCTATTGATTTAGAAAAACTGTAGCCTGTGAAAATGCTTATTTAGTTGGTATTCTCTTATAATATAGGAGCAGATAATAAGTGTTCTTTGGCATTATACTTGCTAAAAGAAAGTTATTTTTGTTGTTATTATTATTCTTTATTTTGGGGGGTTGGGGAGCTAAGGATGTGTTAGTCTCCACCAAGTAATAATTCCTTGAGGCAGCATTCGAAATGCCTGAAAATTTATAGATAAGAGATTTCAGAGTGTGGTTTCCATTAGTTGTGAGAGGGATTCATAGATAGTCAAAAGTGTTTTGCGTAATCTTGTTTTGTGTTTTAATTTCTTGTGTTTTCTTTCAGTTCCTTCTGTGACAGAGGAAACATGGGAATCACTTGTTCTCAACGCTACTGAACCCGTGGTGGTTGAGTTTTGGGCTCCCTGGTGTGGACCATGTCGCATGTTCCATCCAGTGATTAGCGATCTGGCCAAGCAATATGCAGGGAGGGTTAGGTGCTTCAAAATGAATACCGATGACAGCTCTTCTATAGCGACCAAATATGGAATCCGAAGCATCCCAACGATAATGATCTTTGTCAATGGAGAGAAGAAAGATGCAATAATAGGAGCTGTACCCAAAGCCAGTCTAACTGCCAGCATAGACAAATACTTGTAAAAGCTGTTAAATGGTAAGCCCAAAGCTACACTTGGTTTTGGTGTCATAGTGATCCCAGATTTTCCATTCCTGGTTATAATATAGGTAAAAACTTCCACACCCGCGCCTGGTGTTTATACTAAGCAAATTCGTTAAGTTTGAGTTGGTGTTATAAGATTGTTTTTGATCCATCTTGACCTAAGCAAGAATTAACATGTTTTAACCCGCTTGCAGTGCGGATGTAGCACTAGACACCGTGTTCATCTGAACTAGTACTTTTGACGCATGACATAACTTTATGTATAAGAATCTACTAAAATTGCAACAAGTAGTAGGTCTGGACCTATAATTTTAAGATTGAACCTATAGAATTTAAATTCTAAATGCACCTTGAGCTTGACACCTTTAAGGGTGTCAATTTTGACCATAGACGTGTAGCTAACGCAACCAATTCTACTGTCTTACTCAACCCATGTTGACCCAAGTAGGTCTTGGACAAGTTAGGTCATGATCCAGTCATTCGTTTGACCCGTTTCAACATGCCTAAGATCCTTTAGTCATAGTTCTGAACCCCCAGACCCCATCTTTGCATCATCTTACAAAAGAAAAACTCCAAAATCCATATAGAAAAGAATTAAATTGGTTGCTCTTTGGGAAACATGGAGATGGCGACGACGAGTTAATCTTCTTGAGCTTCGAACAGTCAAGAGTCAACTGTCAAACCTAGGGGTGGCAAACGGCGGGTCGGGTCGGATATGAGCGGTTAAAACGGGTGATTTAACTACGGATAAATTATCCGACCCGACCCGTATTTGAGACAGGTAAAGACGGGTTTATCCGGCAGATAATATGGATATTCATATTATCCATGAGTTCTTAAATATGATCACTTATGAGAATTCCTAGTCTTCCAAACTTGAAGAACTCCAATTTGAGGCTTTACAAATGTAAAAGTTAAATACATTAGTTATTCATTGGCTATCCATTTGGTTAACCATTTTCTAAGTGGATAATATGGTTCTTTATCCATATTCGACCCGTTTTTAAATGGTTCATTATCCAACCCATTTTTTGATGGATAATATGGGTGGATAACTATTCTCATAAAGTATCCAATGAATCCATAGTAGAGGAATAGAGTCCCCTCTTCGATGTTAACCGTATGGCTTTATTAGGAAATTACTAGTTGGTACATATAATAATAATAATAATAATAATAATAATAATAATAATAATAATAATAAAAAAGATATTACTGATTTAGAATCTCAAATCGGCATTTATATACACACACGCACTTTGGTTTTAACATTTTTTCTATTCTCGTTGTATAAATTTCTGATTTGGCCACTGCTTAGGGCTTTATACTTGGTATAACATGCTGTTGTAGATATAAAGTCATTGGAAGGTTTGAACTTCTACTATTAAGGAGAGTGAGATAATTAGAAAATAAGGGTGGAAAACAATCCCGAAATTCATATCTCAGTATATTCTGTGTTTTTTGCCTCATACTGACCGGTGGAGGCTTTCATTATTATTGGAAAAATAATATTGTATAGCCGCTCTCAAAATAATAACCGAAAAGATGTATATTTTTTTGTATATATATATATATATAGAGGGTTCATATGAACCCGCTTTGTCGAAAAATAATACTGTGTATGTATGTATATTTTTTCTGTCTTCAAAAACGTATTGTATAAAAATTATTTTGAACCCGCTTCAAACAAGTGAATCCCCTAGCCTGTTGGTAAAGAGAGTTTGAATTTCCCACATGGTCCTGAGTTCGAAATTGGTTTGTCACAATGGTGTCTATTTTTGGATTTTTTAATATACGTCTCTTTTTCTACTCCGAAAATGATGCCGTTTACAGTTTTATAATATCCCCCAATTCCCCGAATCAGAACATGATCAGTTCTAATCCCAAGCCCTTCGATGCCTCTCTCTCCCTCTCTCTCTCGCGAGATTTGCTTCCATTATAGCAACGGCTACTGACGGAAAGAATAAAAACAAAGAAGAAGACAAATAAGAGGGAAAGATAAGGATTGTTTCATTCAGCATAATATTCCAAATGGAATTACACATAGATAAATAAGACAAGATTCTTCAACAACTTAGACAGGTGGCAAATAAAGTAGTGGCCACTTGGAGGGACAGAAAACTAAATAATAAAGGACTCTATTGACATAAACTAAACTTAAGACCTTTGCAAAATATCATAAAGAGATTCTAAGGCTTCAGACTATTTCTAATTCAAAACCATTAGCATCGTCTCACAACAATACCATCCCCTATTGAAGAACCTTGACAGTAAAGTTAAGGTTATGCATCATCAAATTCAGGAAACTGAGAACGAAGGAATCCGTAGTCTTCCCACGTAGTCTCTTTCGGAGAAAGATTAGCCCACTGTACCAGAACTTCTGTCACTGCCTTGTTCCTTTTCTTAACAATCCTCCAATCCAAAATCGCCACCGGTTCCACAAAAATTTGGCCCTCGTTATTGCAAATTGGAGGATCAATCATAGCTACCACTTGATTACCCACTTTCTTCTTCAATTGCGAAACATGAAACACCGGATGAATTTTTTATCCGGGCGGCAACTTCAATTTATATTCTACTTGACCAATTTTTTCCAAGATCTGATAAGGCCCGTAGTATGTTGATGCTAACTTCAGATTCTTCCGTATTGCTACCGACGTCTGTCGATATGGTTGCAGTTTGAGGTATACCCATTCCCCTTCCTCAAAAGCCCTCTCAGTTCTTTTAGAACCTGCATAAAGTTTCATCCTTTCTTGCGCTTTCTTCAGATTTTCCTACAACACTCGACCAATCACTTGTCTTTCTTTTAACACTTCATCCACTGAATTCACCCGAGACTGAGCAATCAGTTCAAATGTTGGCAGGGGAGGATCGTAGCCATAAAGTGCCTTAAAAGGGTACATTTGAATAGCTGAGTGGTAAGTCGAGTTGTACCAGAATTCCGCCAAGCTCAGCCATTTGCTCCAATTCACAGGTTTATGACCTGTCATACAACGAAGGTAACATTCGAAGCATCTATTTTATCTTTCTGTTTGACCATCCGTCTGTGGATAGTATGCTATACTCCGCCTTAGTTGCACTCCCATTCCCTTAAACAATTCTTTCCAAAACAAACTTGTAAATACCGGATCTCTATCAGAAACAATTGAAACTGGACTTCCATGTAACTTGTAAATGTGATCCAAGAAAGTATATGTTGATACCCAATTTTTTCCGAAATATTTTTATACCCAAAATACTTTCAAAATAACATTATGTGCATATATGAGCACACACAAGAGTTTTGGTACTTTACCAAATTTTTAATAATTTTTAAAACCAATTTATTGCCTATTTTTATACCATAAAATCCAATAATTATTCCCAAAGTTATCATTTTGGTGGACAACCTATTTTTTATTCTCATATTTACACCAAAATATGGCTAACATGATTTTTGCATATTTTTTTACAAATTTATTTAGTATTTTTTAAAATTAAATTGCACATAATTGCAATATTAGCCCCTTTTAAGATTTAATTGTAATTATATTTATAAAATTGGCCCCAGTATTTTTAATTTGATAATTATGTATTATTAATCATTTTAGCACGTTTGATTTACTTCCAGAAATTATTTTGCTATTTTTTTATAAATTAAACAAGGGAAAAGTGGCTATTTAAAAGTTAGCCCTTTTTGCATTTCAAATTTAACCGGAATTGGGCCCCAATCTCAGCCCCAAATTGAACCCAATTCCCTAACCCAATTTTCTAATCCGCCCGACCCAACACCCAATCACCCGAACCGGCCCGTGTCCCTTTTAATCTGAGCCGTTGATCATTTTGATCAACGGCCCAGGCTCCCCCTTACCATTTTTAATTCTAAATGACCCCCCAAACCCTCCCCATTTTCTCAAAGACCGCCGCCTCCAATCCCTCGTCTCTCTCAAACACTCTCACCCACCTGAAACCCTAATAGCCGCCTACCCCCTCTTTGACCTCAAACCACAGGAATCCATGGCTAATCTAACCATGGACGACCTCTACTCACCACCTACTTCTCCCACACGCCTGCTCACTGAAGATTCGAGTCTAGACCTCAAGGGTCTTCATCCAGACCTTGGTCGACTCGAGATTCTTTGGCCGTTTCCGGCCTTGCTCCGGCGTTTCTTGGCCTCTTGAGCATGGATTCGACCTTATCAACTCAGATCCGTTCTCATGACTTCCAAGCCTTTCTCGTCCTTGAGGGTTCTCAGAAGCCCTAGCCTATTCGAGGTTCCTTTTCGTTTATTCTTTTAGATCTGTGCTAGATCTACGTTGTTGGTAACATTTTAGAGTTTTTCCCCAAATTTCCTTTTTCAAAACTGTTCAAATCAATTTTAGGGTTTTCTGAAAATGGCTCCTAAAATGTTTTCTGATTCTTTTACTCTCCCTTATGTGTGTTTATGCTCGTTGTTTTATTTCCTATTATGTTCGAGGTTGTTCTCTTGTTTCTTATCGGATTTCTACAGAGATTCTTTTACATTCTGTGTTCACATGCTAGCCTAGGTTGTTGACTTACTTTTTGCTATATGTGTTCAGGCTCATGCTTTAATTTTGTTTCTAAAGTTCCGCTGATCATGTTCTTGCCTACCTTTGTCTTAACGCTCGTGGTTTTCTCTTGTTTCTGTTTGTCTGTTGTGCATGTCTGCATATCTCTGTACGCTTTTAATGACATATTCTAGAATTGCATGTCAGAACTTGGTTTCCTTTTGAGGTTCTAATGTTTCTTCTAAGGTTTCTGCTATGTTGTTTTGTCTGGTCTCATCTCTAAATTGGTTTAACCTCGCATGCCTTAATTATTGTGCGTCTTTATAACACGCTGAAGTCCCTCTTAAAATAACCATAGAATTCGAGACTAATTTCAGACTTCTTTGTGTAAGCATGATTGGATTCTTCCCTTGTTTATTGAAAACTCTTTTTAACCTTTTCGATTCCTCCTATTCTCTGACATGGTTCAGGGCAATTTTGAATCCCCGATTCCTGATTTACTACGTACCAATGATTTACTTTGTCCTTGCCTATACTTGACCGTGTAATCTCTCTCTTTT
>NC_031992.1:9479148-9483074 GCF_001879085.1 Nicotiana attenuata
ATGAACACAAGCACATAGAATCAGTGAAAGGTCGAACTAAGAAATTCAGTAGAAGAATATTAGGGCAAGAAAATCACGAGAAATCACAAGAACCCAGGCAAGAACAAAGGCAGTACTCAAATAACTCAGAACCCAAACAAAAGAGTCAAAAAAATTAGGGCTTTCAGTAGAAACGAGTGGAAGTTGTAGAAAACTTACAAAATCAGTTCGAAACACATGAGAAGCAGAAGATCAAGCACTCAAAAATGATCAAACATTTTGTAAAAGAAATTTCCGAAAACCCTAATTTTAGAAAAAGATAAAAATCACTTGAAAATCATACGATTCTAGTAAAGAATCTCAAGGTTATTGTAAAACTCACATGAAACAAGCCCAAATTATCTCAGATCTGTACAAATCTAAGAGGTTCAGAAAAAAGAAATTAGGGTTTTTAGGAGAACAACACAGAGGTGAAGAAACATGCTTAGAAACCCATAGATCGTAGTCAATATAGTACGATCTTACCCGGAATCACACCGGAACGACCTGAAACAGGCGAGAAAGGAACCATAGATGCAAGCCAACTAGCCCTGGTCCCTTGAGGACCCTGGAGATGGCAAGACTAACATGAGGGAGGCCATTGGAGGCCTGGGAGGTGGTGAGAAACCACCATAGATAGCCATGGACGAGTGTCAGTGAGATTTGGTTAGGGCCAGGTTTGAGAGCGTTTGAGAGGGAAGAGGGGTTTCAGGGAGCCGGATGGTGTAGAATGATAGGGTTGGGGGGGGGGTCTTTTGGTTTATTTTAGGAAGGGTTGTTTGTGGCCGTTGATCTCTATGATCAACTACCGAGATTAAAGGCTATTGGGGCCGGATCGGGTCTTCAGGTTTGGGCAGGGTAAATTTAATTGGGTACTATGCTGGTAATTGGGTTGAATTGGGGCTGAAATTGAAAATAAAAATAGGCTAGATTTTAAATAGCCACTTATAATAACTATACAATTTATAAAAATAATAAATGATTTCCAAAAAAAATATTTTGTGTACTAAAATGATTTAAAATTCTTATTTGACATTTTAAAAATATAAAAGACCATTTTATGCATCAATTATGTAATTATGCACTGGTATGGGCTATTATTGTAAAGATGTGCAATTAGCCTAAAAAATATAAATATAACTATAAAAAATGCCCCAAAAATATTTAAACACTATGTTGGCATAAATAAAGAATTTATATGACTAAATCATCACAGAAGTAATTTGATGAATAATTATTGGATATTTTATAAATAAAAGAGAGGAAATAAATTGATTTTGGAGCTCTTAAAATTATAGAAAAATTATATAAAATGCTTATGGATGCTTATAACTGCATATGTGCTATTTTGAAAGTATATATATGTATTAAAAATATATGAGGAAAAATTGGGTATCAACAGCTGCCCCTCTTTACCCGGGAAGGATGAAAGAGTTTTCGGGTAAAGAAATGATGGCCAATTTTGACCGAATGGGATGTTTCGAAAGATATAGGCCGGACTTCGGTCTTGAGTTGCCTACATATCCTTGGTTTTACGGGAATCAGGCCATGTGTAGTTCTGGATTCATTGGCGGAATATACCGATGAAGTCATTGCAAGAACGTACACGAGGTGTGAGAGCGGTTATGGTGAGCGGTTAAGGTTTGAGACAGTTGAAGGAACTGGAGCGAGGTCGCTCCTACTAGGATAACGGTTGCTTGTTGATCACCTGCAAATAAAGAGATGCTACAAAGATGTATTTGTGCGAAAATTTAAACATGATGCAGATTCCCTTTAGACCACGAGAGTTGTCTTTGGACGGTTAAGGGTGACGTCCTCGGAAAATGATGTCCTGGGCCATGAATTGTTTAGCGGCAGATTCACAGGCCATGAAATGGTGTTCTTGGGCCGTGCAGATAGTGCCTCCGAACCATGATGCCTTTGAATAATGATATGCAAATTTGAGAGATCCTTTGGCCATGGCATGGTGTCTTTCGGCTATGAGGATGATGCCTTTAGACTATGACGCCTTCGGATAGATTGGCGATATTTCAGCCCATGAGGTGCAACAATATGATGTTAACAAGACAAGGCTTAGTCTTGTGAGATGAAAGGCAGAGCTTAGCCCGATAGAAAAGCAAATAAACAGTAACGGAGTAGAGAAACATTTATGCAAGGAGGGACAGTGTTTAGTCCCATGCAGATGGATGGCAGTGCTTAGCCTTATGCAAATATGGAGGCAGGGATTAGCCTCACGCAAATATGGAGGCAGGGATTAGCCTCATGCAAATATGGAGACAGTGATTAGCCTCATGCAGGATGGAGGCAGGGATTAACCTCATGCAGATATGGAGGCAGGGATTAGCCTCATGCAAATATTGAGACAGGGATTAGCCTCATGCAAATATGGAGGCAGGGATTAGCCTGATGCAGATATGGAGGCAGGGATTAGCCTTAGGGAGGCAAGGATTAGCCTCATGCAAGTGGGGAGGCAAGGATTAGCCTCATGCAAATAGGGAGGAAGGGATTAGCCTCATGCAAATGGTGAGGCAAGGATTAGCCTCATGCAAATGGGGAGGCAAGGATTAGCCTCATGCAGATAGGGATGCAGGGATTAGCCTCATGCAAGATATGGAGGCAAGGATTAGCCTCATGCAGATTTGGAGGTAGGGATTAGCCTCATGCAAATATGGAGGCAGGGACTAGCCTCATGCAGATATGGAGGCAGTGATTAGCCTCATGCAGATATGAAGGCAGGGATTAGCCTCATGTAGATATGGAGGTAAGGATTAGCTTTAGGGAGGCAAGGATTAGCCTCATGAAAGTGGGGAGGCAAAGATTAGCCTCATGAAAATAGGGAGGCGGGGATTAGCCTCATGCAAATGGTGAGGCAAGGATTAGCCTCATGCAAATGGGGAGGCAAGGATTAGCCTCATACAGATAGGGAGGTAGGGATTATCCTCATGCAAGATATGGAGGCAGGGGTTAGCCTCATGAAAATAGGGAGGCAGGGATTAGCCTCATGAAAATAGGGAGGCAGGGATTAGCCTCATGCAAATGGGGAGGCAAGGATTAGCCTCGTGCAGATGGGGAGGAAAGGATTAGCCTCATGCAGATAGGGAGGCAGGGATTAGCCTCATCATGATATGGAGGCAGGGATTAGCCTCGTGCAGATGGGGAGTCAAGGATTAGCCTCATGCAGATAGGGAGGCAAGGATTAGCCTCATGCAGGTGGGGAGGCAAGGATTAGCCTCATGCAGATAGGGAGGCAAGGATTAGCTTCATGCAGGTATGCGGGACATGGCTTAGTCCCATGCAAAGAGCTAGTAGCAAATAAGAGTAGCATATGTCTTAGCTGGAGATATATTTGGTGTCTGATGGACTGATTGATAGTTATCTTGTTACGTGTACATATTTGTGGACGCTATTGCTATGTCAGATGTACCTGCGTTCAAAGAAAAATTGTATGTTTGTGAGGGAGGGGGGAGGTTGGTTCGTGCTTCTGTCCGCTGGCCTTTCTTTGCTCCGTTCTGGAGGCCTTTTGAGTTTCCTGGGTAACCTGACTATTACAGAAGTGGAGTTTTCGAAAATATGCAATTATTGATAAAAATAGAGTCATTTAGAAACATATTGAAATATCAAGTAATTTTAGATGAACTAGTGACTGTAACACATTTCAGAGACATTGCAACCTCTTATGTTAGAATTTTGAGGGTCCTCCTCAAAATTCTGCCCCAGTTTGGTAGATTATCCTTCGGCCGCTTGCGAGTAATGAGCCTTGTTGAACCTCCTTCGGAGTTTTGAGAATCCTTCTCAAAATTCTGCCCATGTTTCTTAATCAATTTCTGACTGTCTGACATATGTTGGCGTTGGCTGGCTTAGCTCGGAACTTTTAAGGGTCCGTCCTCAAATGCTGCCCCAGTTTCTGA
>NC_031992.1:9486140-9494998 GCF_001879085.1 Nicotiana attenuata
AGGCTCATGTCTGGTTTGAACTTTCTGAGTTTTTGCTTCACCGGCGGGCACATTGGATTAGTAGGTAACTTGTGAGCCACTATGGACGTGCTCAAACCTGTCATGTCATTATATGACCATGCAAAAATGTCCTCATATTCTTTTAGAAAATGGATGTACTCTTCCTTTTCTGTTGGTGATAAGTGAATGCTGATGCGAGTCTCTTTGACGGTCTCGGTGTTCCCCAAGTTTACTTCTTCGGTTTCATCCAAATTGGACTTAGGCTTATTCTCAAAGTTTTCCACCTCCCTGACAACTTCCTCGGGTATCTCGTCTTCTTCATCTGAATCACTGTTCTCATGTTGCGTTGCCTCATTACATGTCACAGTCACTGGTTCATCAGGAAAGTAATAATAACGCTGTAGAAAGAAAAAGTGTAGAAAATAGTACTGAATAATAAAGAGCAAATGCATTTGATTAAAATTAAAAAACATCCAGACAAATACGGCTCAATGAATCGAGCATTTATTTTGAAACAATCAAGTCTTTAAAACAAAGTTACTGAAAATTTTAAATGCCTAGAATGGCTATAGAAATAAAATTTACCAAGCTACGCAGGGACTCGGCGGGCCCGGGATGGTATGTCGGTCCAGTTCCTGAGAACAGCTCCTTTCTCCACAGCCTGAATAGTGAGCCTTCTTCCTCCTCCTCCTCAATTATTGCACTACAGTCCATGTCTTCGTCTTCCAAGAACAGATTCTTCAACCTAGCTAATGATTCCTCTTCTGTAGTTCCTCATATTGTATCAACTTGGTGAAAGGCTTAATCCAGACGTGGCACTGGCTGCTCAAGAGGGTAGTACGGTCCACGCCATGGAGGCCACCAATCGTTATACTCTAGCCATGTGTACTGATATCCTAGCCCAAAGGTAGTACCATGACCCTTCAACCGTATTGGCTTAGTGATACCTTGGAGATTCTTCCCAAGCCCTTTACCGGGTTCATACCCAGACCATGCCTGTATGCTCTCTATTTTACTGCTCCACCATTTATCTTTCTCGACGGCATTGACACGTTCAATGTGATGATAGGTTTCCCCCTAGCCTTCTTCTATTTCCAATAACCGGGACGGTTTTATTGGTGTAGATGTGTTTACTCCCATCCCCGTGAATGATCACCTCCTGACGATTCCATTCAAACTTTACGGCTTGATGGAGTGTGGATGCCACATCCCTAGCGGCATGGATCCATGGTCGGCCTAATAGAAGATTGTATGAGGCCCGTATGTCGAGCACATGAAACTCGACGTCGAACAAAGTTGGCCCCATCTGCAAGCACAGGTTAATTTCCCCGATCGTGGCCCTTTGAGACCCATCGAAAGCTTTCACATTCATGCTTCCTGTCCGTATTTCATGAAAGCCTTTGTCCAATCTTTTCAGAGTGTCAAACGGACAAATATTATGGCTAGAACCTCCGTCAACCAAGACCCTGGCAATGAATTAGTCTTCGCATCGCACTGTAATGTGCAGTGCCCTATGTCATTCAGACCCTCAGGTGGCAACTCATCCTCGTGGAAAGTGATTTTGTGACTTTCCAATACTTGTCCTACCATATTAGACATCTCTCCGCTGGTGATGTTATTGGGCACGTAAGTTTCGCTCAACACTTTCATCAAAGCGTTCTTGTGTGCTTCTGAATTTTGTAACAGTGATAGGATGGATATCTGAGATGGGGTTTTGCTCAAATGATCAATGACGGAATATTCCCTTGCTTGAACTTTCCTCCAAAGGTCATCTGGCCCTATTTCAATGACAGGCTGCTTGGCAGTTGCATCCTTACTTGGTCCTCCCAGGTGCTCCGGTGTATAGATTCTCCCGGTCCTAGTCATTCCTTGTGCGACATCGGATTCCTCCATCTTTGCGTTTCTTTTTTGCCTAGCTTCGGCAACATAATCCCNGCTTCGGTTCCATAAACCAACATGTAGGGAGTTGCTCCGGTTGACGTGCGAACTGTAGTGCGGTATCCCACTAGAGAAAAAGGTAGCTTCTCGTGCCATTGTTTGCAGTTTTCTACCATCTTTCTCAGTATCTTTTTGATGTTTTTGTTGGCGGCTTCCACGACTCCATTCATCTGAGGTCTATAGGTTGTGGAATTCTTGTGCTTGATTTTGAAAGTTTCACACATGGCTTTCATCAAATCAATGTTGAGATTGGCGGCATTATCAGTGACAATGGACTCGGGAACTCCGAATCGGCAAACTATACGGTCTTTGACAAAGTCTGTGATGACTTTCTTGGTTACAACTTTGTAAGATGCAACCTCTACCCATTTTGTGAAGTAATCAATGGCTACCAGAATAAACTTGTGTCCGTTTGAAGCAGTGGGCTCAATCGGACCAATGACATCCATTCCCAGGCGGCGAATAGCCAAGGCGATCTTTTTGCGTTGATCTCATTTGGCGGCACTTTTATCATATCAGCATGCACTTGACATTGGTAGCATTTGCAGACATACTGGATGCTGTCGATCTCCATGGTCATCCAAAAGTAACCGGCCTGAGTATCTTTTTGGCCAAGACAAAGCCATTCATATGCGGGCCGCAGGTCCCGGCATGTATCTCCTCAAGTAGCTTAGAAGCTTCCTTTGCGTCGACATATCTTAGTAATCCTAAATTAGGAGTTCTTCTATACAAAGTTCCTCCGCTGTGGAAGAAGTGATTGGACAACCTCCGAAGTATGCGCTTCTGAGTGTGGTTTGCATGCTCCGGATATTCTCCTTTTACCAAATACTCCTTGATGTCATGGAACCAAGGCTTTCCATCTGTCTCTTCCTCGACGTGGGCACAATAAGCCGGTTGATTATGGACCTTTACTGGGATGGGATAAATGAAGTTTTTGTCCGGATGCTGTATCATAGATGACAAAGTGGCCAATGCATCGGCAAACCCATTCTGAATTCTGGGTACATGCCGAAACTCTATCTTTGTGAACCTCTTTCTCAATTCCTGCACATGGAGCAGATATGGAAATATCTTGGAATTCTTGGTGGCCCACTCTCCGTGTACCTGGTGCACAAGCAAATCTGAATCCCCAATTACTAGCAGCTCTTGGATGTTCATGTCAATTGCCATGTTGAGTCCTAATATGCAGGCTTCATACTCCGCCATGTTGCTAGTGCAGGGAAATCTGAGTTTAGCAGAGACCATGTTGACTCTTTTCTGATACCAAAACTGCTCCAATGCCTACTTCTTTGAAATTGCAGCTCCGTCAAAGAACATCCTTCAACCGTCGTATGCTTCAGTAATGTCCTCTCCTACAAACGACACTTATTCATCAGGAAAATACATTTTCAAGGGTTCGTATTCTCCTCCCACGGGATTCTCAGCAAGATGATCTGCCAATGTTTGTCCTCTGACCGCCTTTTGAGTTACGTAGACGATATAGAACTCACTCAATAGTATCTGCCATTTGGCCAGCTTTCCAGTCAGCATGGGCTTCTGAAATATATACTTCAAAAGATCCGTCCTGGATATGAGGTATGTGGTATAGACACAGAAGTAATGTCTCAACTTCTGGGCCGTCCAGGTCAAAGCACAGCAGGTGCGTTCAAGCAAAGAGTACCGTGCTTCGTAAGGTGTGAACTTCTAACTCAAGTAGTATATGGCTTGCTCCTTTCTCCCTGTCTCATCATGTTGTCCCAGAACACATCCAAAGGCTCCATCCAATACAGATAAATAGAGTAGCAAAGGTCGTCCCGGCTCTGGTGGGACCAAAACTGGTGGTGTGGATAGGTATTCCTTGATTTTGTCAAAAGCTTTCTGACAATCTTCGGTCTAGCTTGTCTCGGCATCTTTCCTCAGCATCTTAAAGATGGTTTCACATATTGACTATGGACTGTGCTATGAAGCGACTAATATAATTGAGACGCCCTAGGAAGCTCATCACGTCCTTTTTGCTCCTAGGCGGCGGTAACTCCTGAATAGCCTTGACTTTAGACAGATCTAGCTCGATCCCTCGATGACTGACAATGAATCCTAATAGTTTCCCTGCGGGAACCCCGAATGCGGGTTCAGTTTCAAGTTATACCTCCTTAGTCTGTCGAAGAACTTTCTCAAGTCTGCTATGTGGTCTGCGTCCCTCTTGGATTTGATGATGACGTCGTCCACATATACCTCTATCTCCTTGTGTATCATATCATGGAAGTGGTTGTCATGGCTCTCATGTAGGTAGCCCCAGCATTCTTTAGACCAAATGGCATCATCTTGTAGCAGTATACCCCCAGGGTGTAATAAAAGCTGTCTTCTCCGCGTCTTCTTCGTCCATCCAGATCCGGTGATAACCCGCGAAGCAATCTACAAAAGATTGGAGTTCATGCTTGGCGCAATTATCGATCAGGATGTGTATGTTTGGCAGTGGAAAGTCGTCCTTGGGACTTGCTTTGTTTAAATCCCGATAGTCAACACATACTCTGAATTTCCCATTTTCTTCGAAATTGGCACAACGTTGGCTAACCAGGTTGAGTACTCAACCACCCTGAGAACTTTGGCTTTGATCTGCTTGGTAACCTTCTCCTTGATTTTCAGGCTCATGTCTGGTTTGAACTTCCTGAGTTTCTGCTTCACTGGCGGGCACATTGGATTGGTAGGTAACTTGTGAGCCACTATGGACGTGCTCAAACCTGTCATGTCATCATTTGACCATGCGAAAATGTCCTCATATTATCTTAAAAAACTGATGTACTCTTTCTTTCTGTTGGTGATAAGTGAATGTTGATGCGAGTCTCTTTGACGGTCTCTGCGTCCCCCAAATTGATTGCTTCAGTTTCGTCCAGATTGGACTTAGGCTTATTCTCAAAGTTTTCCACCTCCCTGACAACTTCCTCGGGTATCTCGTCTTCTTTATCTGAATCACTGTTCTCATGCTGCGTTGCCTCATTACATGTCACAATGACCGGTTCATCAGGAAAAGTAATAATAACACCGTAGAAAGAGAAAGTGTAGAAAATAGTAATGAATAATAAAGAGGAAGTGCATTTGATTAAAATTAAACAACATCCAGACAAATACGGCTCGATAAATCGAGCATTTATTTTGAAACAAGCAAGTGTTTAAAACAAAGTTACTGAAAATTTTAAATGCCTAGAATGGCTATAGAAACAATATTTTCCAAGCTACCCAGGGACTCGGCGGGCCCGGGATGGTGTGGCGGTCCAGTTCCTGAAAACAACTCCTTTCTCCACAGCCTGAATAGTGAGGCCTTCTTCCTCCTCCTCCTCCTCCTCCTCAATTATTGCACTGCATTCCATGTCTTCGTCTTCCAAGAACAGATTCTTCAACCCAGCTAATGCTTCCTCTTCTGCAGTTCCCCATATTGTATCAGCTTGGTGAAAGGCTTGATCCAGACGTGGCACTGGCTGCTCAAGAGAGTAGTACGGTCCACGCCATGGAGGCGACCAATAATTATACTCCTGCTAGGTGTACTGATATCCGAGCCCAAAGGTAGTACCATGACCCTTCAGCCGTATCGGTTTATGATACCTTGGAGATTCTTCCCAAGCCCTTTGCCGGGTTCATACCCAGACCATGCCAGTATGCTCTCTATTTTACTGCTCCACCATTTTTCTTTCTCGACGGCATTGACACGTTCAATGTGATGATAGGTTTCCCCCTAGCCTTCTTCTATTTCCAATAACCGGGACAATTTGACTGGAGTAGATGGGGTTACTCCCATCCCCGTGAATGATCACCTCCTGACGATTCCATTCGAACTTTACGGCTTGATGGAGTGTGGAATCCATAGCCCCAGCAGCGTGGATCCATGGTCGGCCTAACAGAATATTGTATGAGGCTGGTATGTCGAGCACATGAAACTTGACGTCGAACCAAGTTGGCCTCATCTGCAAGCACAGGTTAATTTCCCCGATCGTGGCCCTTTGAGACCCATCAAAAGCTTTCACATTCATGCTTCCTGTCCGTATTTTATGAAAGCCTTTGTCCAATCTTTTCAAAGTGTCCAACGGATAAATATTAAGGCTAGAACCTCCGTCAACCAACCCTAGAACTGAAGTAATCTTCGCATCGCACTGTGATGTGCAGTGCCCTGTTGTGATTCAGATCCTCAGGTGGCAACTCATCCTCGTGGAAAGTGATTTTGTAACTTTCCAACACCTGTCCTACCATGTTAGACATCTCTCCGCTGGTGATGTTATTGGGCACGTAAGCTTCGCTCAACACTTTCATTAAAGCGTTCTTGTGTGCTTCTGAATTTTGTAATAGTGACAGGATGGATATCTGAGCTGGGGTTTTGTTCAAATGATCAATGACGGAATACTCCCTTGCTTGTACTTTTCTCCAAAGGTCATCTGGCCCCGTTTCAATGACAGGCTGCTTGGCAGTAGCATCTTTACTTGGTCCTCCCAGGTGCTCAGGTGTATAGATTCTCCCGGTCCTAGTCATTCCTTGTGCGGCATCGGCTTCCTCCATCTTTGCCTTTCTTTTGCGCCTAGCTTCGGCAATATAACCCTAGGGTATTGCTTTTGAGTGTAAAGGAGGTGTGGTTGATACCGTCACTGTGAAAGGTGTGGCCACTTTCACTCTGAACAGAGCAGGGGTGGCCGCAGGCGGAGCCACCTCTACCTCAAGCGGAATTGACGCAGCTACCTCAACCTCGATTGGTGACTGAGTCTGGACCACAATAGGAGTAAGTGTGACTGGGGGTTTGAAGTCATCACCTTCCCGAATAAGCCCAATCGACCCCTTAGGGTCCCACTCTTCGTTTGTCTCTATCACATGTATTCCACCACCTCTATGATCAGGGAGAGGGTTGTTGCGAACAGTGGGTGTGGCCTCCTTTTCCTGTATAACCTTGTTATCAATTAGCGTCTGGATTTTGTCTTTCAATTCTCGGCACTCGTCAGTGGTGTGCCCTTTCATACTGGAATGGTACGCACACGTTTTGCTGGGATTGACCTATTGGGATGGATTCTCTAGTGCCACAGCGGGAACAAGAGTGACGTAACCTGCGGCTTTCAACCTTTCATACAGCTGGTCAATAGGTTCAGCGATGGTGGTGTATTTTCTGAGTGGCTTGCGGTCGAAATTGGGTCTTGGTCTTGGATAATTTTGGCGAGTCAGAGGCGATTAGAAATGAGGTGGTTGGGAGTTGTCGGTGTGATAGATAGTGTCTAGCTGGGGGTATCTGGGAGATGATGGTTGATATGTAGGTGGTGGTGCTTGGTATGTGGATGGAGGTGTTTGATATGCGGATGGAGGTGTTCGATAGGTAAGTGGAGATTTTGGGCCTTGAGCCACCATTACTGCCCCAACGTCTTTCTTCTTTGATATGCCGCCTGATTGCAATGCTTTATTGTGGCCTGTAGTGCCTCAAAATTCGTTACCATCCCGCTCTTGATGCCTTCCTCGATCCTTTCTCCAAGCTTGATGATATCGGAGAATTTATGGTTTTCAATAACCATCAACCTTTTGTAATACTGCGGATCCTGTGCTCTAGCGAAGAACTTGTTCATCTTTTCTTCGTCCAACGATGGCCTGACCTTGGCCGCTTCCGACTTCCAGCGGGTAGCATATTCACGGAAAGTCTCAGTGGGTTTCTTCTTAAGATTCTGGATGTAGAAAACATCGGGTGCATTTTTTGTGTTGAACCTGAATCGGTCCATAAAATCTGATGCCATACTTACCCAATTGGACCATTTCTTGGGATCCTGGCTGATGTACCAGGACAAAGCATCACCAGTAAGACTCCTCATAAAGAGTTTCATCCGGATCTTCTCGTCCTTTCCGACCCTAACAAGCTTGTCGCAATAGGTCCTTAAATGAACCCTAGGATCACCTGTGCCGTCGAACATCTCGAACTTAGGAGGTTTGTACCCCTCCGGCAGTTCCACATCTGGCTGTATGCATAGGTCTTCATAGTTCAACCCTTCTATTCCTTTGCCGCCTTCGACACCCTGAACCCGACTTGTCAATTTCTTGAATCCTTCAGCCATGTTTTTAATGAGCTGGTCCTTCTCTGAGGATTCTGGTGCATAGGAAGTTGGCTGAGTAGAGTAAGGTATGGTCTCCACATATATAGGGTTATTTTGATGAGTGCCAGGGACTTGGGTGTAGTGGTGGTCATTGGTTGAGTTTTGAGGGTCGGGGATAGGTTGTGGTGTGTTTTGGGGAGTGTGGTAAGTGGCGGTTGGTGGGTATTGGATTGGTTGGTGGTGGTGTTACGGTGGAGTTGGTATTGGTAAGGGATTGAGATTTTGAGGTGGGGTTGTGTATGGATGTGGTGCGGGAGGGTTTTGTGGGTGTTGGTTTGATGTGTTTTGGGGAGGTGCTGGGTTCTTTGTGTTCTGTTGATTGATGTCGAGGACATTCAGGGTAAGTGATAAGTTCACCAAGTTGCGAACCTGCTCTAGCTCTCCTTGTAGCTCCAGTATCTTTTGTTCCAATCTCAAGACTAGATCATTTGGTGCCGGAGTACTACGACCGTCTAAAGTTTCTGCGTTCTCAACATTCTCCTTTCGAATACCACTTAAGTCGTCCATTTTTGTTTTTCCTTTGCTCTTTGTATTGCTTGGAGGAGGAGGAGGTGGAGGGCCTCTAGATCTGATATGATACGCTGATGATGCCAGTATGAGTGAACCAACCTAAGGGGATGGGAATAATCAAAAATAAGGAAAAACAAAAAGGTAACAAGTTAGTGAGGATTTTAAAGTGTTGCATTATTTAAACACATATTGCGGGAATGTAAATTCGCGTCCTAATTGGGGAGCCTCGTTGTGCCCGAGGTAGGCCTAGCAACAAATAAATTTGGAGAACTTTAGATGCCAACAAATGCCTCATTTCATAATATGAAAAATAGACGAATCCCAAAA
>NC_031992.1:9497561-9507085 GCF_001879085.1 Nicotiana attenuata
ACAGTTTTACCACGTACTTGCAAGTAAAAGCATGTTTTGACATTCAAGGAAAAGGGTTTGAACAGGTTGCACATATATAAAGAAAAGTAAATTCATTTAAACAACGGGAGTTGGGAAAGGGGGTCCTAGGTTGGTTAGCCTACAGGATCACCCCACACAATGCCCGGTAATCACTCTTCAATGAGGGGCTACACGTGACATTAGCGCGTAGTCATCATATCCTTACTACCCAATTCCCTCCCCTTGGTCATAGCCTAAAGCGTTCTAACAACCTTGAAAGATATCCTATGCGTGCATTACCCGTCCCTTCTTTATGGCCCTGGAGGTATTTAGGACCTCTAATTTTGGGTAGTTCTAGACCATCCTAAGGTGTTTAAAGGAGAAAAGTCTAGGCGTCAAACAAAACAAGTAGGACTGTATTTAAAAAAGAAACCACTAAAGGCTCACATTTACCTCCACAAACATAGCAAGCAAACGCACGTCTCAGACGATTGTTTGAGAGAAAACCTTAGAACATGATATCTAGGTGAGCAGGAAGTATACAGTATTGAATTAGGACCAAAGAGAGAAAGAACTGAGTCCATTTGCCTACTAATTTTAAACTTGCTGAGTATGAGCAATTGCAGATAGCAAAACATGGGTTTACGGTTGCAGAATTTTAATAGTCCTATAGGCTTGCCTAGGCGTATAACAGTGATGTCCTATGAACATGATATCTATGTTGATTAGGAAGGCAATAAAACAGTAAAATGATTTTCAAACGACAACTTGAGATCTTATAGGCATGCTTTCTATCAGTATTAATTTAAAGCAGTATTTGAAGACTTATTTTAAGAAGCGACAAATTAATAGAATTAAACCAATTCAGAATAAACAAATGTGGATTAAATTGATTTATTCAACTAAGCTGGTTTTAAGTTCTATGGGCGTGATTTCTATTAGAGCTGATTTTAATTCCTATAGGCGTGGTATCTAAT
Organism: Nicotiana attenuata; assembly: GCF_001879085.1. NCBI lineage: Eukaryota > Viridiplantae > Streptophyta > Magnoliopsida > Solanales > Solanaceae > Nicotiana > Nicotiana attenuata. The sequence goes on from NC_031992.1 coordinate 9,498,539, forward strand.
CATTAAAAGCCATTTAGACCCTATAGACATGGTTTCTAATTGTGTGGAAGTAAAGAAAACATAACAAACACATTTGAATCAACACGACCCTTAGGCATGGTATCTACCCAGTTTTACCCATAATATATATACTACCCTCCCTTTTCACTAAACACCCCACTGTTTGTTTACAATAATTATTACAGACCAATGAACTGAATATAAATTACAGAAATAAATAGAAATTAATCTATAGGGAGCCTACAGCAGGCCCAAATGATTTCCACGCCTCCAGTAGCCTCAAATGCCAAAGTGCCATAGCCAATTTCATGTCCAGGTGTGTCAGAGTTCCCAAAGGACCTCAAGGATCCCACGCAATGCTCACACCCAGACTTTCCCAAATAGTAACTGATTATTGTGCAGTGTGGAAGGGCCAGCTCTGACATGCCAGAGTTCAAAGAGATCACAAGGATCTCAAGGCAGTACACATATCAGAGGGGCAGAACCTAATATTCTAAGAGTAAGTGGAAGTGCATAACAATTGGAAGTGTTTAATAGAAAGGTCTTAAGACTGAAAAGAACTTTTGGAAACCATTAGTGCTGAAATGGTTTGAGGAAAAGTGTGAAGAAAATAATTGGCAATCAGAACCAAGTCATAGAACAAGTTTCAGGAACAACTTTCACACAAAGGGGATAGGGGGTTGGGAACATAAAGGGTATTTCTTAATGGAGCATACAAACGACAGGACATAGGGAGTATTAACAATGGAAGCTTGCTAGTTTTATAGAAGTAGAGTTTAGGAAAGACAGTAGTTAGGCCAAACATATGCAGACATGCTAAACAAGACAGCAAACAGGCAAGTAAAGTGGGAACATGCTAATCATAGGTTTGAATGGGCAATATTAGACATGCTTGGCTCAGCAGTAGACAGAAACATGAACAGACTTAAGCCATATGAACTAAAGCAGTAAGTAAACACATAGGTTTGATTCTTAAAAATTAATCAGAAGCATACGTAGTTAAAGAATAAAAAGCACAAGATGTGAGAAAGGTAGTGTGCAACTTCCAGCCTTGGCTTGCAGCCGGCTAGAATGGCAAAGATCATAAGTAGCAAAGAGAGCAGAAAGAGAGCCTTTTAGAGTATAAAAAGTAGTAGTTTTTTTGTGAACTAATGTTCTGTCTTTGAAGTGAGAATAAGAGAGTGCTTATATAGCAGTTCGAGGGTAGAGTCAATAAGGTAAAAGAATCGGAAATCAGCAATTAGAGAGATAAAGGGAATCAATCACATGTAAAATCAGTAAGTCTTTCCTTTAATCACGGGATAATTAATGGTACAAGAAGGAAAAACATTTAAGGAAGGAAATCAAGTACAGAGTATGTAATTAGGGGTTAATACACAGGGTTTCAATTAAGAAAACAATCAGTAAGAATCAATAAAATAACACATAAGGCAAGGGAAAAAATTAATTAAGGCAAGCAGTCCAATTAAATCGAGTAAAGAAGTAAAAATTGAAAATTTCGTCAAGGAGAAGTGTTCAAATCAAACCCGAAAATAAGGGATTCAGAATAATCAAGGGTTCAATCAAAGAGAGAGTCATGAAAGAGTCAGCAAGTTTAGCATATAAAATAAGTCAAGACATGAATAGTTAGGATTCGACACATAACTTTAACAAAACAAATAGTTAAAACGACATTGATTCAAGGAGAAAGATACAGGTCTTAACATGAATGTCAGGATGAACACAAGCATATAGAATCAGTGAAAGGTCGAACTAAGAAATTCAGTAGAAGCATATTAGGGCAAGAAGATCACGAGAAATCACAAGAACCCAGGCAAGAACAAAGGCAATACTCAACTAACTCAGAACCCAAACAAAAGAGTCGGAAAAAATTAGGGCTTTCAGTAGAAACGAGTGGAAGTTGTAGCAAACTTACAAAATCAGTTCGAAACACATGAGAAGCAGAAGATCAAGCACTCAAAAATGATCAAACATTTTGTAAAAGAAATTTTCGGAAACCCTAGTTTTAGAAAAAAATGAAAATTACTTGAAAATCATACGTTGCTTGCAAAGAATCTCAAGGTTATTGTAAAACTCACATGAAACAAGCCCAAATCATCTCAGATCTGTACAGATCTAGGAGGTTCAGAATTTTTTTTTAGGGTTTTTAGGAGAACAACACAGAGGTGAAGAAACATGCTTAGAAACCCATAGATCGTAGTCAATTTAGGACGATATTACTCGGAATCACACTAGAACGACCTGAAACAGGCGAGAAAGGAACCATAGATGCAAGCCAACTAGCCCTGGTCCCTTGAGGACCCTGGAGATGGCAAGACNTTGCGGGAATGTAAATTCGCGTCCTAATTGGGGAGCCTCGTTGTGCCCGAGGTAGGCCTAGCAACAAATAAATTTGGAGAACTTTAGATGCCAACAAATGCCTCATTTCATAATATGAAAAATAGACGAATCCCAAAACGACATTAAGATAAAATAAATCACTACTGGCACTTGGCCTTATTACATTTTAGGAAAGCAAATAAATCTAGCCTATTTGGTCCCAGAAGGACCTTCCCGAGATTCGATCTTCCTGACTCCATCGTACAGGTCCCCCAGCTCGCGCAGACCCAGCAGCAAGTAGGCTCTGGCGAGATGTCCTCCTTCAGCTCCTTCAGCATTCTGGCAGTCCTCAATCCTCTTTATGACTTTACCCTCCGGCTCTACTACTCCTCACTCCAGATATTCCAGCTTCCTATTGGAAGTGACTGCCATTTCTTTCCATTCTTCGATCAACCTCACATTCCTCTCATGTATTTCCCGGTGCTCATTCTCAGAGTCGTGGACCCTCTTGCGCAGCCTGTTGTATTTGACTTGAGCTTCAGCTTCTTCGTCTATGATTCTATTCCCTCGACTGGCTCCTGGCATCACCATTCCTTTTAGATTGTTTTCTAACCACGCCGGGTAGAGAGGTTCGCACCCTTCATGATACCTGTTGGGCTCAATAATGTTCTTTTCCACAATGATTTTGCAGTGCCACATGTGCTGAGCTTGGCACTTGTAAGAAACGTTGTTGTCTTGAAAGTCTGCTCTGAAATGACTCATCTTGTCAACCATTGGCACAACCTGTTTCCTGCCTGCTTGCCTCATAACTCGGATAAAGACATAAGGGTATATCCCTCTCAACCTAATCAGCACTAAGTGTGGAGCGACCCTGGATCTGATGATAAATTCGTCTGTCGGGAACCATTCAAACATCCATTGCACTTGCTCCTCGGTCAGATTGTCGAAGAACTCCACCCGCTCTTTGGCACTTTCCGGCTGAGCAAACCTGTCCTGAATGTAGGTCATCCGCTTAGGGTGATGGAAGGCAATATGTTCATTCCAAGCCCTTCGCGGAAGTTCCTGGCGATACTCCCCTTTTGAAGATGTGCTAATAACCACAACTGCAGCAACAGGTTACAACCCTCGAAATGCTTGACCCCTCTTTGACAGCGTTCCAGAGCCCTGTAGATGTCGGCTATGATCATGGGGACTATGGTGTATGTTTGTCCGTTGATTCCTTCCATCAAAGTCTTGGCGACCATGGCTATCCTAGTGTGGATTCTTTCCCTTTTCATTGGGAACACTATCAGGCCCAAGAAGCATACAATGAACACGAACACTCTGCGGTGGATGTGGCCCAGGGAAGTGAGAGAGATCTCGTCATGGTAAGTACGGAAGGACTTGCTATGGCCATACCTCTCATATAGATACTCGAAGGGTATGTAAGATTCCTTCAGGCATCCCAAGTCAACATTTTTCTTCAACCCCATCATCTTTAAAAACCCTTTACCAGTACGGTTCTCCGGCACCAATAACCCGGGGCTATCCCAAGTCAATCCCGCAAGCCCTCCAATTTCTTCTAGAAGTGGTGTCATTTCTATGTCGCCAAAACGGAACACAGCCCTTTCACAATCCCAGAACAAAGTGGCAGCCTCAATCAACCTATTGTTTGGCTCAATGTCTACCAGAGAAGGTAGATTTCCCAAGTACTTTTTTACGTGTTTCTTGTCACTTGAGGAAAGGTCCTCCTACCAATCTAGTAGCAATGGTGGAATGTTGCTAATCATAACGAATCTGGGGACAGGGTACTGCTTTATAGCTCAAGACTTCGGTTATTCCCAGGTAAGTTAAAGTCAAGGTGGTCTGGACCATTTCGCGTGGTTGAAGTGTTTCCATCCGGAGCTGTGGAGGTTTCTACTGAAGATGACTCTCGTACATTTCGAGTCAATGGTCAGCGATTGAAATTGTATGTTGGTATGCACGAGCCTAAGGAGATGACCGAGATGCATTTGACCGAACCTCAGAGGTCGAGCTAACCTTAAACCTCGCTTACATGAGTCGTGCCGCGACGTTAAATTAGGCGCTACGTGGGAGGCAACCCACGACGTTGTTGTAATTGTAATCTTAGTAAAAAAAAAAAAAAAAAAAGNGACAAATAGACCTTTTCGAATTTAAGGGTAATAAATTGGAAGAGCGCAACCACTCATCAAGCGTTGCTATAGGATTTTGATACGCACGAGTGGAATATGATGTGGAGTAAATGCAATAATAACAGCATGTTGTCAAGTATTTGCACGTAAGGAAATAATAAATGCAGTATTTTAATAATTGAAAGACGGTTACAGAAGAAGAAAACAAAGAGGCATGTCAGTTTCAGGGAAATAAAGAAATCATGAATGCTCATAAAATAAACAGTTAGATTCAAATAAGAAAAAGGGTACGTGGAATAGAGCATGCCTGGACTAATTCACAGAAAAATAAGTTCGTTATGGTAAGAGCCTAAATATCACCAGCAGAGTCGCCATGCTGTCGCGCCCCCTTTTTTTCCTCCCCGCGGAGAACGTCCGGGTTTCGACATTTCATGGTGGAAATAACTCTTTTCCTTTTGGGAATTGGGTTTTTGAAGAGTCGCCACCTAACGAATTATGGTGCGTTAGAGCACCTTGAGCAATTAACTCATGGACTAGTTTGCATTACCAGAGATTTAGGGTAAGGGCTCGAAATAACCTTGGGGGGAAGGTGTTAGGCACCCCTCGCGGTCCACAACGGTGGGTCCCGGCCGAACTTATATTCATGTGAATTAGTCAAATAAACAGATAAACAGTTTTACCACGTACTTTCAAGTAAAGGCATGTTTTGACATTCAAGGAAAAGGGTTTGAACAGGTTGCACATATATAAAGAAAAGTAAATTCATTTAAACAACGGGAGTTGGGAAAGGGGGTCCTAGGTTGGTTAGCCTACAGGATCACCCCACACAATGCCCGGTAATCACTCTTCAATGAGGGGCTACACGTGACATTAGCGCGTAGTCATCATATCCTTACTACCCAATTCCCTCCCCTTGGTCATAGCCTAAAGCGTTCTAACAACCTTGAAAGATATCCTATGCGTGCATTACCCGTCCCTTCTTTATGGCCCTGGAGGTATTTAGGACCTCTAATTTTGGGTATTCTAGACCATCCTAAGGTGTTTAAAGGAGAAAAGTCTAGGCGTCAAACAAAACAAGTAGGACTGTATTTAAAAAAGAAACCACTAAAGGCTCACATTTACCTCCACAAACATAGCAAGCAAACGCACGTCTCAGACGATTGTTTGAGAGAAAACCTTAGAACATGATATCTAGGTGAGCAGGAAGTATACAGTATTGAATTAGGACCAAAGAGAGAAAGAACTGAGTCCATTTGCCTACTAATTTTAAACTTGCTGAGTATGAGCAATTGCAGATAGCAAAACATGGGTTTACGGTTGCAGAATTTTAATAGTCCTATAGGCTTGCCTAGGCGTATAACAGTGATGTCCTATGAACATGATATCTATGTTGATTAGGAAGGCAATAAAACAGTAAAATGATTTTCAAACGACAACTTGAGATCTTATAGGCATGCTTTCTATCAGTATTAATTTAAAGCAGTATTTGAAGACTTATTTTAAGAAGCGACAAATTAATAGAATTAAACCAATTCAGAATAAACAAATGTGGATTAAATTGATTTATTCAACTAAGCTGGTTTTAAGTTCTATGGGCGTGATTTCTATTAGAGCTGATTTTAATTCCTATAGGCGTGGTATCTAATCATTAAAAGCCATTTAGACCCTATAGACATGGTTTCTAATTGTGTGGAAGTAAAGAAAACATAACAAACACATTTGAATCAACACGACCCTTAGGCATGGTATCTACCCAGTTTTACCCATAATATATATACTACCCTCCCTTTTCACTAAACACCCCACTGTTTGTTTACAATAATTATTACAGACCAATGAACTGAATATAAATTACAGAAATAAATAGAAATTAATCTATAGGGAGCCTACAGCAGGCCCAAATGATTTCCACGCCTCCAGTAGCCTCAAATGCCAAAGTGCCATAGCCAATTTCATGTCCAGGTGTGTCAGAGTTCCCAAAGGACCTCAAGGATCCCACGCAATGCTCACACCCAGACTTTCCCAAATAGTAACTGATTATTGTGCAGTGTGGAAGGGCCAGCTCTGACATGCCAGAGTTCAAAGAGATCACAAGGATCTCAAGGCAGTACACATATCAGAGGGGCAGAACCTAATATTCTAAGAGTAAGTGGAAGTGCATAACAATTGGAAGTGTTTAATAGAAAGGTCTTAAGACTGAAAAGAACTTTTGGAAACCATTAGTGCTGAAATGGTTTGAGGAAAAGTGTGAAGAAAATAATTGGCAATCAGAACCAAGTCATAGAACAAGTTTCAGGAACAACTTTCACACAAAGGGGATAGGGGGTTGGGAACATAAAGGGTATTTCTTAATGGAGCATACAAACGACAGGACATAGGGAGTATTAACAATGGAAGCTTGCTAGTTTTATAGAAGTAGAGTTTAGGAAAGACAGTAGTTAGGCCAAACATATGCAGACATGCTAAACAAGACAGCAAACAGGCAAGTAAAGTGGGAACATGCTAATCATAGGTTTGAATGGGCAATATTAGACATGCTTGGCTCAGCAGTAGACAGAAACATGAACAGACTTAAGCCATATGAACTAAAGCAGTAAGTAAACACATAGGTTTGATTCTTAAAAATTAATCAGAAGCATACGTAGTTAAAGAATAAAAAGCACAAGATGTGAGAAAGGTAGTGTGCAACTTCCAGCCTTGGCTTGCAGCCGGCTAGAATGGCAAAGATCATAAGTAGCAAAGAGAGCAGAAAGAGAGCCTTTTAGAGTATAAAAACGTAGTAGTTTTTTTAGTGAACTAATGTTCTGTCTTTGAAGTGAGAATAAGAGAGTGCTTATATAGCAGTTCGAGGGTAGAGTCAATAAGGTAAAAGAATCGGAAATCAGCAATTAGAGAGATAAAGGGAATCAATCACATGTAAAATCAGTAAGTCTTTCCTTTAATCACGGGATAATTAATGGTACAAGAAGGAAAAACATTTAAGGAAGGAAATCAAGTACAGAGTATGTAATTAGGGGTTAATACACAGGGTTTCAATTAAGAAAACAATCAGTAAGAATCAATAAAATAACACATAAGGCAAGGGAAAAAATTAATTAAGGCAAGCAGTCCAATTAAATCGAGTAAAGAAGTAAAAATTGAAAATTTCGTCAAGGAGAAGTGTTCAAATCAAACCCGAAAATAAGGGATTCAGAATAATCAAGGGTTCAATCAAAGAGAGAGTCATGAAAGAGTCAGCAAGTTTAGCATATAAAATAAGTCAAGACATGAATAGTTAGGATTCGACACATAACTTTAACAAAACAAATAGTTAAAACGACATTGATTCAAGGAGAAAGATACAGGTCTTAACATGAATGTCAGGATGAACACAAGCATATAGAATCAGTGAAAGGTCGAACTAAGAAATTCAGTAGAAGCATATTAGGGCAAGAAGATCACGAGAAATCACAAGAACCCAGGCAAGAACAAAGGCAATACTCAACTAACTCAGAACCCAAACAAAAGAGTCGGAAAAAATTAGGGCTTTCAGTAGAAACGAGTGGAAGTTGTAGCAAACTTACAAAATCAGTTCGAAACACATGAGAAGCAGAAGATCAAGCACTCAAAAATGATCAAACATTTTGTAAAAGAAATTTTCGGAAACCCTAGTTTTAGAAAAAAATGAAAATTACTTGAAAATCATACGTTGCTTGCAAAGAATCTCAAGGTTATTGTAAAACTCACATGAAACAAGCCCAAATCATCTCAGATCTGTACAGATCTAGGAGGTTCAGAATTTTTTTTTAGGGTTTTTAGGAGAACAACACAGAGGTGAAGAAACATGCTTAGAAACCCATAGATCGTAGTCAATTTAGGACGATATTACTCGGAATCACACTAGAACGACCTGAAACAGGCGAGAAAGGAACCATAGATGCAAGCCAACTAGCCCTGGTCCCTTGAGGACCCTGGAGATGGCAAGACTAACATGAGGGAGGCCATTGGAGGCCTGGGAGGTGGTGAGAAACCACCATAGATAGCCATGGACGAGTGTCAGTGAGATTTGGTTAGGGCCAGGTTTGAGAGCGTTTGAGAGGGAAGAGGGGTTTCAGGG
>NC_031992.1:9507111-9526111 GCF_001879085.1 Nicotiana attenuata
TTTGTGGCCGTTGATCTCTATGATCAACGGCCGAGATTAAAGGGTATTGGGGCCGGCTCGAGTCTTCAGGTTTGGGCTGGGTAAATTTAATTGGGGACTAGGCTGGTAATTGGGTTGAATTGGGGCTGAAATTGAAAATAAAAATAGGCTAGATTTTAACTAGCCACTTTTAATAACTATATAATTTATAAAAATAATAAATGATTTCCTAAAAAAATATTTCGTGTACTAAAATTATTTAAAATACTTATTTAACATTTTAAAAATATAAAAGACCATTTTATGCATCAATAATGTAATTATGCACTGGTATGAGCTAGTATTGCAAAGATGTGCAATTAGCCTAAAAAATATAAATATAACTATAAAAAATGCCTAAAAATATTTAAACACTATGTTGGCATAAATAAAGAATTTAGATGACTAAATCATCACAAAAGTAATTTGAAGAATAATTATTGGATATTTTATAAATAAAAGAGAGGAAATAAATTAATTTTGGAGCTCTTAAAATTATAGAAAAATTATAAAAAATGCTTATGCATGCTTATAACTGCATATGTGCTATTTTGAAAGTGTATATATAGCACTTTCAAAATAGCACATATGCAGTTATAAGCATGCATAAGCATTTTTTATAATTTTTCTATAATTTTAAGAGCTCCAAAATCAATTTATTTCCTCTCTTTATATATATATGTGTGTGTGTGTATGTATGTATTAAAAATATATGAGAAAAAATTGGGTATCAACAGCGTCCAACTTTCTGCTCCAGCGGACTTGCTTCTGCGAGACAAATCTCCGCTTCTGCGAAGTCAACCTTCAGGGCCAAATGCGCATCTGCGACCCTTCTGCCGCATCTGCGGTCAGATAGGTGCGGAAAGGACCTCGCACCTGCGACTTTTGCCAGCCTCTTCCTTACTCGCTTCTACGACCCCTTCTTGCTTCTGCAAACTTGCAGCTGCAGTGCCCACTCAGCAGGTGCGCTTACACCAGCAGCAACAAAACTTCAGCTCCACTTCAAATTCAATCCAAGTCCGTTCAACCACCAGAAAACAACCCGAGGCCCCCGAGACCTCAACCAAACATACCTACAGTCTCATATCCCAAACGAACTTAGTCGAATCCTCAAATCACCTCAAACAACATCAAAAACACGGATTACACACGGATTCAAGCCTAATGAACTTTGAAAATTTCAAATTCCACAAACGACGCTGAAACCTATCAAATCACGTCTAATTGACGCAAAATTTTGCAAACAAGTCATAAATGACACCACGAACCTACTCCAACTTCCGAAAATCCAATATGACCCCAATATCAAAAAGTCCACTCCCGGTCAAACTTTCCAAAATTTCAACTTTCATCAATTCAAGCCTAATTCTACAACAGACCTCCAAATCACAATTCGGACACACTCCTAAGTCCAAAATCACCTAACGAAGCTAACGGAACCATCAAAATTCATATCCGAGGTCGTTTACACATTAGTCAATATCCGGTTAATTTTTTTCCAACTTAAGCTTTCAAATAAGAGCTTAAGTGTCTTAATTCAATCTGAAATCTCTCCGGACCCAAACCAACTAACCCGATAAGTCATATAACAGCTGTAGAATACCAAAAGAGCAGTAAATGGGCGAACGGGGCTTCAACTCTCAAAAAGACCGACCGAGTCGTTACAGGGACTTTTCTAGCTCGGCTCAGAGAATCGGAGGTCCTTGAGGGCCCCGTCTTGTTGTTCACAAAGAGCCCTGTACATGTCTTTCTTCTAGACTTGCTCTTTAAGATCGAACTTGAGTTGGCTGATCTCCAAGCGGGACCGAAAGAAGTTTTCATGATTAAGCACTGAAGCCTGAAAAACAATAAAGTCATTAGAACACACCTAAAAACTAAGCAAGGTTCACAAAGGGGTACGAAGGGTAGACGCCTTACCCGATTCAGTGCGTGTAGCGCCTCAATGAAGAGGCTCTACATGCCTACTTCATTCATCTTTTCCTGGTCATCCTCGGTCACCAAGAAACAAAGATGGCTACACATATCGGAGCGGATAAGACTCGGGCGTCCACTAGGATAGTAAGAATGATCGTTCTCTTGCGGTCGGGGTCCACACTCGAGGCAGGGAACTGCTTCACTAGTTTCGAGCTTGAGCTCAGCTCACCCACCCCCATGGCACATCTTTTTTGGGACCTCCAGGTGACCAAACTCGGAAAAGCCCTCCAATGCGGCCATGTCCATGCCGTCGAAGAACGTGTTGGAGGCATCATCTGGGAAAAGCTCTCCTTACCCGCTTGAGCCTCTTCAAGCATGGACTCAGTATAGGACAGCGTCTCCATGATGTCAATGACACCGGCTACCTCCTTCGAGACAAGAGCCGCTTCTCGAGAGGCCACGACCTCCGTCTCTCCCACTGGTTCCCGAGCTAAAGGGGGATCGACCTCGTGGCCATCTTTCCCCACTGCCGCATGTCCCCCTTGTTAAGGGTTGACCCATGAGCGGTGAACTCAAGGTCATCGTCCCGAACTTGGTGCTCTTTTTGATTTTCTAGACCCGAATGTTCACATTTTCTTCTTTGCCTCGGCGTTCGGGGAGCCCGAGAACCTCCTCTTCTTCTTCTTCTTCTTCTTTTTCTCCTCTATGGCAGCATCGGGCTGTCCCCAAGCAGAGGGTTTGGCAAGTGAGGATGAATAAAGAAGACTTAGTGATGTGTAAGCCAAGAGTACGAAGGTAATCATTCAGGAGGGAGCCTTACCATGAGAACAGGCCTCCCACTTGCCCTTATGCATGCTCGGAGTATGGAATCTGTTTAAAGATCCCCTCAATCCACTCCTTGAAGCGGGGGACTGCATTAGGAACTTGGGAAACCGCTGCACAACGATGAACACAGGCAATTAGAAAAAGAATAAAAGGGAATGCTGAATACTCGATAAGGAAAAGACTTACGGGAGGCGTTCCACTTCTCCGGGAACGATAGAAATTCGGAGGGAATGAGTGTCACGACCCAAAATCTAACTAGTCGTGATGGTACCTAACCCAACCCGCTAGGTAAGATAATTATCAATAATGCAATTCAAATGAGATTTCATTGAGAGAATAAATGATGAAATATCTAAACTTTGTACAAAAATTCCAAGGGTAGTACAAATCATGAGCTTCTAAGATTTAGGTTTACAACGCTAGCATGAAAACAAATACATCATATGCTTGAAATGTACATAAATAAATTTTTATAAATCTAAAGCTACCATGAACAAGAGACAGCTACAATAGGAACGCAGGTTCATCTTCAAAAACAACTCCCGTCATATACAACAATATCAACTCCAAAATCTGCACGTAAGGTGCAGAAGTGTAGTATGAGTACAACCGACCCCATGTACTCAATAAGTAACAAATCTAACTTTAGGTTGACATTAGTGATGAGCTTGAACAACGGTCAGAGTCCAACACCAACAACCAAGAACAACTCGTAACAATATAATGAAAAAACCATACAAATGATACTTAAAAATATGATACTCAGGTCGTTCACAGTTACGGAAAATAGGCATGCTTCTAAGATATAACAGTAAAAATCCAAATCTTTCACCGAAATTACCAAAAATATGAGTATATTAGAAAAAGTGTGATTTTTCCCAAAAACTTTCAACAATAAATAAGATGTTTCATAATCAGATGGCATGAGGAAAGCACATCTCTATGCCTACATGTCAATGTGCATGTGAAGTCATGAATGCCACAATACCGTACACCATGAGGTAATGCAACTTTATGCCTACATGCCAAGTATGCATGTCAAGTGTAATACACCACACTGATAAACTCATGTGCTCATGCTTTCAGAGCAGTCAACCTCACTCAGCACGCTCAATCACTCCATCCTCCCAATCAATCAATCCTCCTAATTACTCAATCCTCCAAGTCACTCAGTTCTCCCAATCACTCGGCAGTCGCGCTTGGCACTCTTGCTCAATAAGTACCCGGGCTCACTGCTGGTATGTCAGACTCCGGAGGGGAGGATCCTGCCCAAGCGCTAATATAAGCCAATTATAACATGAATCAATAAAGCTTGTTGCAGCGTGCAACCCGATCCCATAAATATCATTCACACTCAGGCCCTCGGCCTCACTCAGTCATCATCCTCTCCGGTTTCTCGGCCTCACAAATCTCATGCCAATTAGCCCAACAATGATAACATGTTGTGACAACAAGTGATAACAGAGACTGGGATAAGATATGCAAATGATGGATATGACTGAGTATGTAGTTGCAATTTAAGCAAATAACTGAACAACAGAAATGACCTCAGTGGGTCCCAACAGGATATAGCCTAAATATGGTTTCTAACATGGATCACAGCTCAATTACTCTAGCACGTAGGAATTTTATGGATAGAAACAAGGTTAGGTAAATACACAGTACCACAAAATCAACCGAGTCATAATTCACACGATGCACACCCACACGCCCGTCACCTAGCATGTACATCACCTCAACACCAAACATATAGCACGTATATTCAGGGGTTCATACCCTCAACACCAAGTTTAGAAGTGTTACTTACCTCGAACAAGTCGAATCCAATACCGAGCTAGCCAAATAATACTCTAGAAATACCATCCCACACATATCAACCTCTGAACGGCTCGAAACTAGCCAAAAGCAACTCAAATACATCAAATAATGCCTAAGGAAACAATCCCAAACGATAAAGGTCCAATCTTTAATCAAAAGCCTAAAGTCAACCAAAGTCAAACCCGGGATCGCACCTCGGAACCCGATAAAATTCACAAAATCCGACAACCCATTCAGTTACGAGTTCAAACATACTAGTACTACTCAAATCCGACTCTGAATCGTTGTTCAAAACTCGGAAATTTACTTTGTGAAATTTTAGGCAAAACCCCAAATTCCTCTTCGAAATTCATAATCCTAATGCCAAAAACGAAGATAGATTCATGAACTATAATCAAAATCGAGTCAAGAATGTGTGGTGAAAGTCGTCTCCAAAATCACCCAAATCCAAGTTCCCCAACTCAAAATATGAGAAAATGAACCAAGCTTCGAATTAATACTGTCTGCCCAGGACTTTTCGCACATGCGGAACAGTAGTTGCTTCTGCGGCGTCGCTTTTGTGACCACAAACCCGCTCCTGCGGAGACCACTGCTATTCCGATATATTGCACCTGCGGATCACAATCTGCTTCTGCGACAACACATGTGCGATATCCCTTCCGCTTCTGCGAAGCACTCGACTATCTTGCTTTCCCGCTCCTTCGCGACTATTCCCGCATCTACGCTCCCGTATATGCGCTTAGTTATCCGCATCTGCGACTTCACGCCCCAGCTTGATTTTTCGCTTCTTCGCCACCTCGCCCGCATTTGCGTATCCGCACCTGCGCCCAAATGTTCCGTAGGTGCGGTCACACTAGGTATCAAAATTCTCAGCAATGTTACCATGAATTCGAAATGGTCTGAATTAATCCGAAACACACCCGAGCCCCTCAGGGCCCCGTTCGAATATACCAACAAGTTCCAAAACATAACATGGACCTACTTGAGGCCTCAAATCATACATAACAACATCAAAACGATGAATCTCACCTCAAATCAAATTTAATGAACTTTGAATCTTTCGGCTTTCAAAACTCGTGCCGGTTATCAAATCAACTCGGAATGAACTCATTTGCACACAAGTCCTAAATGACATAACGAAGCTATTTCAATTTCGGGAATAATAATTCGAGTCCGATATCACCAAAGTCAACTACCAGTCAAACTTATGAACATTCGAAACCTTCAAATTTCCAACTTTTGCCAATTAGTGCCAAAATGTTCTAGAAATATCCAAATGCAAATCCGGGCATACGTCCAAGTCCAAAATCACCATCGGGACCTAATGGAACCATCAACTCTGATCCGAGGTCAAATACTCAAAAGTTAAACTTGGTCAACTTTTCCAACTTAAAGCTTCCTTGTTGAGAAACTTTTTTCCAAATCAATTTTGATTAACCTGAAAACCAAAATCGACGACTCGAGTTATAATACATTATATGAAGCTACTCAAGACTTCAAATGGCTGAACAGAATGCAAATGCTCAAAACTATCGGTCGGGTCGTTACAATGAGGTCTTCGATTTCCAACACGAACGAACCTTCCCTGCCAGCCTCGATCTTCGTCCTTGTCGATGCTCGAGAACAGAGCCTTGCTGACTCAGCGAAAGAGCTTGATTAGCCCCCCTCGGAAGATTCAGGGACTGTATAGACGAAGCAGATGGTCGAGGGTGAACTGAGGTGCTTCGGTGTTGTTCACGAAGTATCGAAGGAGGATTACGATTCTCCAAAAGGATGGGTGAATTTGCCCAAGGCAGACTTCGAACTTTTACAGATGTCAAGGACTATGGGGTCCACCGAGGCGAGCGTGAAGGGGTAAGTGTAAAAACTTAATTACCCCTCCATGTGAGTGATGTTATCGTCATTGGGCCCGGGGACGACCACCTCCTTGCCCTCCCAATTACAGTCCACCCGTACCGTGGGTCACTTTCCTCATTAATGAAGCATATGTACCTCCATTCTTCCTCGCCTCGGTCCTGTTGACTAGAGGCCTTCTCGACATTAAAATCGTTGCCAATAGAGCAGCCCCCGGGTACGAAGATCTTCAATGGGGGCTTCGGGCCACCTCAGGAATGTCCACCTCGGCGTCTGTGACCGGGTTGGAAGATGAAGGAGCGTTTTGCTGAGGCACAAATTTGGAAGCTTTTGCTATCAGAATGTGGGAAATATGAAGGTTTGAAGAAAAAAATATGAAGATTTGAAGATGGGATAAAGATATGAAGATCTGGGTTGAAGATTCAAAGAGAATGTATGATGATTGAGGATGAAGATTTGAAGGTCTAAGGAGTAATGTATGAAGATTTGAATGAGTTAAAGGTAAGTAGAGAATTCAAGGGTAAGTCGAATAAAGGGAAAGTTTTTCTTCTGGGTTGAAGATTCAAAGAGAATGTATGATGATTGAGGATGAAGATTTGAAGGTCTAAGAAATAATGTATGAAGATTTGAATGAGTTAAAGGTAAGTAGAGAATTCAAGGGTAAGTCGAATAAAGGGAAAGTTTTTCTTTTGTAACAACATTGTAACACGCAAATCAAAGCAAAAAAAAAAAATTATTTTCTGCCCTTCAGTTACTGTTAAAGATTTTGCCCATTTGTCCTATTCTTCATTCACGACTGGGCTCGAACCGAGGGTCCAATTGAGGACGAGGTCATTGTTTAATCTAAGTTCAGGCTTGGTCATAACATTTGCAATTGGTTTGATCGCTTATTTGTTTCTAATTCATTTATCTGATATTCTTAATTATTTGTGTTGAATTAAACCATGTATTTTTAAAACCGCATACAAATTTAATTGTTATTCAATTATGGGGTAAACAATATTTCCAAAAAATTTATTCAAAAAATTGGCTTAACTGAAACCTTCTTATTTTAATTGGATGGAATAGTTTAAAGAAAAGGAAAATAAATGCGGCAGAGAATTTTAAGCCCCAAATTGAAGTCTCCCAACTAACTCATAGTCCCTCATTGAATTCAAAACTGACGTGTCAATGTCACATGTAGAGATCTTATTTGCTTCTCCAAATGTTGTAAATCCTGCAAAAATATCAATCAATTACTAGTACTATGTACCAAACATTAACGTTGTATTTGCTGTTCAGTGTCTTCTCAGGTAAGTTCATCTTGTCTTTACAGAAAAACCCATTTGATTTCACACTGTAATGTTATTCTTCATTACTTACACGTTATATATATGTATTCATTTACGTAAATACAGGTCAGACTGTATATAATTATAAGTAATAAAATTTTTAGACACAAATGGCGGTGTCGTTTTATTGGACTGTGTCAAATGATTATAACAGAAGCACATTCGGATCATATTAAAAAGAATATGCTTTTTTCCAGCCAACTGTTCTTCAACTTAAAGTCTTGGCGGTTATTGGTTCTGAACTGTGATTTCTTTTTATTTTGTATTCTTTTTTTTGGTTTTCTTGATTTGGGACCCTAATCAGCTCAACACTGAATTTTGAGCTGGGTTCAGTTTCTGATGCCATTTTATTACTGTATTTTTGTTTGATTTGCTGGGTATTCAGCAAATTTTGTGCAATTGTTGTAGTGTATGTGTATGCCCTTTTAGTTTTTTCTTCTTTTTGTCTGCCTTTTTCCCAACAAAGACAGATTCTTTTCTTGATCAGTCTTTGAATTTTGATCAAGTATTGTTCTTTGATCCTTTTTCTTAAAAATTCAAATAAGCCGGGGACAGTAAAGATTGGGGAAACTATTAAAAATTGGATCTTTGTGGGAAAGATTTGAAGATTAATGGATGTGATGAGTAAAATGTAGCAATTGAGCTAAAAAAAATACAATCTTTGATGAATTGGGGTTGTGATTTGTGATGTGGCAATAAGACAGTGTAAAGTGGAAGCTTTGGCACTTATTCATATTGTTTAAGAAAATGAATACTATGGGGAGGATAGGTAGCTACATTGGGAGAGGGGTAAGTAGTGTTTCTGGGACTTTCCATCCATTTGGTGGTGCTGTAGATATCATAGTGGTGGAGCAACCCGATGGTAGTTTTAAATCCTCTCCTTGGTATGTTCGGTTTGGGAAGTTTCAAGGGGTTTTGAAGGCGAAAGAAAAGGTGGTTCATATAACTGTCAATGGCATTGAAGCGGGATTTCATATGTATTTAGATAATAGAGGACAAGCTTTCTTTCTAAAGGAGCTGGATATAGAAGATGGAGGAGATTCTTTATTTTCTACTTCATCCTCGGGTGAGGATACTGATGGGCAAACGAGTAGTAAGCGGCCAACAAAATCAAAGAGTTGCAATTATGATGCTGTTGACTCTGTTTCAGTTACTCAGATTAATGTGAGCGGTGAGGATGTCTTGGTGAGGGCTAATTCCCGAAAACCTGGGATTTTAGGCCGGGTATTTGGGAGGAAGTCGATGAAGAATGACAGGCCTCTTGAGGAAGACACTAATGCCAGTGTTATCAGGGCAGACTCGTTGGAGTGTGCTGAAATGGCAGCTGATCTCTTAGAAATGAAGTGGTCTACTAATCTGACCCCCAAGAGGTACAGTAGAGATTACGCCACACGAATTTCTGCCCAAGATATGTCAAAGGGTGTTAAAGATGAGGACTTGCAAATTAATGACACAAGAAGTGATACGAGTTTTCCATCACATGATAACAAGTTAGACAATCTTGATTTCCGTGAGTCTGCTCGTGAGAAGGATGATGGTAATCAACTGAGCTTTCAGGCTGTAGAGAAGTCTGTCAAGAAAGCTAGTAAACATGTGTTATTTTCAGCATCTGAGAATGCCGCAAGAGTGTCAACTGTTGTCCAAGGTGGTGAACATTATAGTCGTGAAGAAAGCTTAAAGAGTTCTAATGACGGTGGTGACCCAGGCATAGTTAATGCTGATCATGATGCCAGGGGTATGACATTTGTATCTGAGGTTGCAAATTCCAATTCACAAGTTGTGAACTCCGCTGAGCTTGAGAAACACGATTCTTTTGCAACTAACCATCTTTCAGAGGAGGAAAATGAAGCTGCTGCGGTCCAATCTTTTTTCTATTGTGAAACTGAAGAGAACTCAACAGCAGTGCTGGATGTTTCAATTGAAACTGAAGAGAACTCAACAGCAGTGCTGGATGTTTCAATTGAACAAGTTAATCAAAACTTGTGTGCTTCTCGTGATCTAGAAGCTTGTATGCATCCCCAAACACTTCTCAGTGTGAATGATTTAATGTCAGTGGGAAACTCTCAACCAGAAGAGGATTTATTAGTTGAAAAGGATCCTTCAAATGTTCAAGGATTTGAAAAAAATGAAAACTGTTTCAAGGAGTTAACCAACAAAATCTGTGCAAACTCAACCACTCATTGTTTGGTCTGTGAGAGCGGCTCATTGAATAGCTCTGCTGCAGAAGCAGATTTTGGGCGGATTTTGCCTCTCTCTTCTTCAGAGGCTCTGGGTGATCCTCATGAATACAGCGGCAGTTTGGTCCCACTTACTGTTCCTTCATCAGAAAGCTTGGAGGAAGAGCAGCTTCTCTTTGGTGACATTGATGATTGTGGTGACACGGTTGCCAGATATGCAGAGTCCATTTCGTCAGATTATAAGGAAAAAGACTATCTAGTCCCAAGGAATGAGTCTGGTCTTGCTCTAGAAAAGTCTATCCAACGTGATCTGCTATTTGTTGCAGATGGAAGAAAACTCAAAACTGTATCAAGCAACGTTGACATTCCTGTAGTAGTTCAGAATAACAAAGTTATGTGGATGAGCAGATCTCTACCCAATATGTGGTCTCATGATAATGATATGCCTTCTAACCCCGATGACCTAAACTCATCAATTGTACTACAGACAATAGAAGTAGCTGAGGTCGCAGAGGAGGTGCAAAATATTTCAGCCACTCCAGAAATTGGTAAGAGAAAAAATAAATGTACACCTTTTTTTAAAATATTTTGAAGCTTATTATAATGCTTTTTCTACTCGTTACTTGTGTACGCTGTGTATAGTTTGAGTTTCAGATAATTTTTCTCATTTCATCAGTCAAACTGTGATTTTACCTTGAGACACTTGAAGCTTATTTTTGTTTTAGATCTGAGTGGTGTTATGCTTCTTTGCTGGACCAATAAATTAGGCAAGATAATTGTTGACGAGTTTAAATGAATCTTTACAGAAAGAGATGCCAGATCCAATAATTTATCGAATAGGAGCTGGAGATCATGGTCTTTTCCTTTTAAGAGATCAAAAAGCCAGAAAAGTTCTGGCTCGTCTGTGGATGAAGATGTAAACTCTGATGTTAAAAATATTTCAAATAACACAGGTGGTGACAGAGAAAAAGATGTGCCCAGGCCAAGGATTTCTAAGAAGAAAATAATGTTAACCACTCCAACATCTGAACAGCTGGCCACTTTGAATCTGAAGGAAGGAAAGAATATAGTTGTATTCACATTTTCGACTGCGATGCTGGGAACACAGCAGGTCATTTGCTGCGAATTTTTTTAAAGATCCCCCTTTTGTGTTTGAGCAATTTCAAGAAACTTTACATCTGTCTTTCTGTGTGTGCAAATGCTTCCATGATTATAATTTGTCTGAGATGCATACTTCACAGGTTGATGCACGTATATATTTGTGGAGATGGGACTCAAAGATTGTAATATCTGATGTTGATGGAACAATTACTAGGTAATTGATTCATTTCTACTATAGATTTATGAATGGATGCCTTGGTGTTTATTATTCAATATCTATTTTTACAGGTCAGATATGCCAACTTTTTTCTGTTACAAAAATCTGTCTTATCCTAAATTATCAAAAAAAAAAAAAAAAAAAATCTCTTATTTTTCTTTTTTCTGGATAAGTAGGAATCGTCTTGTCCAATCATCAACTTTAGTAAGTACATTTTTAGCCGTAAATTGCTTTCTACATGTTGTTAACTTTGTGATTCACTTCCATGTCCAACAATCTAAGCGTTGGATGTGATATGTTCTCAATTGATGAGCCTCTTAACATGATGCACCAGGAACTGTTGAAAATTCCACAAGCCGAGCGCTCACCCTTCCCCATAGATTGTCATAAACCAGATTTAAGAATAGAGTTCAATTTATAATTTATTGTAGAGAAAAACGGTCAAAAGTTAGATATGAAGTGGACATTTTGGTACGAGTGAGAATTTATCTTTTAAAAAGGGAACCTTCAATATGGAATTTGGACACCAAATTTGGAAACTTCTTCCAAATTTTCATGTAACAACACCCATACTTTACACCATCTGACATTGAAACATTCTACTGGAAAATAGAGATTATTTGGTGGTGCAACCTAAAGTGTGTATAGTTATCAGAAAGAAGGAAATGAAGGATGTGGTACTTCTTTATTGGACTCCAGTAGGGGTGCGATTTAGCTGAGTTCAAGCAAATAATTGATAAGTTTGGCGTGCCTCCTGACTTTTAGATCAGCTAGATTGAGCCGTAGAATTTTTTGATTAAGATTCTATGTTGTGTCTTTCCATCAAAACATGGAATAGCAACAGACAAAACCTGTCATTTCTAGCAAATTTTCCCTCCCTTATCTTTTGTTTCGTTCTGCCCTCATTTCTACTAATTCTTAAGTGTTCCTTTTAAAAGGAGGAAGGATTACAACTCTTCTTGATTGATTCATTCTTTATCTGGAAATATCTATAAACTGAGACGATATATTGAAACAAGTGGAAGTTGGTTTACATTTTTCAACTTGTTCGATCAGATCTCTAGGGTCCAAACTTTGTTATACTGGTTTCTTTTCTCCTCTTAAAACTTCTGTTGGGTCCACTCTTTGGTTCCTTAGTGAACGAGAAGAGTATACTTCTGTTTGAGCTGGTTGATATATGACAAACACTATAAATGTTTTATATACCAAAGGTAATATCCCTTCCTTTCCCGTGTGAATATCTGATGTGTGATATTTTTCTCAATTAAACAGATCTGATGTTCTAGGGCAGTTCATGCCTTTGGTTGGGATGGACTGGTCACACACAGGCGTTGCACATCTTTTTTCTGCTATCAAGGTCCGTATACTTCATTTTGTTTTCTCTTCTCCCCTTTTCTTGAGGTTTATTCAGACTAGGTGTTAGAAGGTATCCTGCCACTTCTGTAGTTCTGGCAAGTAATCTGTCATTAGATCCCGGATTTTACTTTAAGAATGTTCTTATATATTGGGAGTATGTTTTCTGCCCTTTTTCCTCTGTTTTCTCAGGCTCGAAATGTTTCTACACTTCTTCTATGTAAATAAATTATTCAATTTCTCACTCATTATAGGATAAGAGTGCATGATCACTAGACAATCCTCTTTGCTGCAGGAGAATGGATATCATTTGCTTTTCCTAAGTGCACGTGCTATTTCACAGGCCTATCTCACTAGACAATTCCTGTTTAAGCTTATGCAGGTAGTTTGATGAAAAGAAAATTTGGCTTAAGTAATCACTTATTTTCTTTTCTCATTCATTTATTTGACTTCATTTTTTTTTGTTGATAATTTCAGAATGGAAAGGGATTACCGGAAGGACCAGTTCTTACATCTCCTGATGGAATTTTCCCTTCTCTATTTCGAGAAGGTCACCCGTTATTCCTTTCTTTCTATTATGAAGAGTTTGTTTTTCGCTGCTGCAAACTATGCATCCCATTGAGTTGCAAATATTCTGTTTGAGCATGTTCTTATTATCATGATTATTAGAATTAAACAAGCCTATGCATTCTCATCTGGTCAGACTAAATATAATACCACGTTGTACTTTCTATCCTTGTATAATTTTTATTGGGGATGCTGGTAGAGCATTGAAGTAGAAGTAAGCTGTTGTCTCTGCTTACTGTCTGTGTCTGCTTCTCTTTGATGAGCGTATTTGCACCGTAACCCAACTCTTTCTACCCCATGTTTCTGAAAAGCATTTCCTTACTGCCAGAGCGCTTAGATGGCTGCTCCCACTTTTATATGATTTTTTATTTAAGTGCACTTGAAGAGGGAATATATTCAAGGGGTAAGAACTATTTTTTCGAAATTATCTACTTCAGTGGACATGGTAAAGATGCCTGGAAGTTATATACGATCGATCAATTGTTGGATATGTTCTGACCTTTCTCGCACTCTCATGCTCTTATGTCCTTTTTATTTCTTTAGTTGTTTTGGCGATTTTTAACTATCCTACCGTTGACAATTACCTCGCAATAGAAAAGGAAAGATAGTTATTATTTCCGGAAACGTGCCTCAAACTGTATTATTAATAACGTGCATTTAGAATGCAAACTGCATTATTGGTTCAGTGGCTGCTGGTTTCATGCAAAACGCATTATTGGTTCACTGGCTGCTGTTTCATGTTTTTGCTACAGCATGAACATAAAATGTGAAAGAAGCTATTTTTTCGGCATTGTAACTTTAACTCCGTGCTTGCAGCATGTCTTGGATTGAGTAACTAAATATTGAGTAATTCCTTCCAGTAATTAAAAATGCTCCAAATGTTGCTAATATTATGATTGAGAGATGCATCTACCCTTGTACCTTTTGCAGTGGTTAGAAGAGTTCCTCATGAATTCAAAATCGCTTGCTTAGAGGTCAGTTTCTTGATTCAGATTTGCTTCCTTTTTTTCTTAATAGAACTTTTAGCTTATTAAGCAAACAAAGTTTTGCACGTCTTCCAAAGCCATGAGGCTAGGGAGGCTTCCAGACTTTTGCTTCGATGATCTGCATTGGGTAGTATACTTTTGTGTTTTTCCTGAAATAAAGACGACTTAATTCTATGTTTAGTCCAATTTGTGTTTTTTCTAGCTTAAGGGAGTTCTGACATGTAAATGTTATACAACCCAAGAAAGAGAAATAGATGGGTATTTAGTGCTTTTGAATTTTGATGCTCGACGACACTGTTTACACTAGCAGATTTCCAAATGCTTAAAATGTCTAAACCAGTTGGTCGATACACTGGGATGTGGTAACTGTTTAACTGATCTTACTGCTGTTTAAGGTGATGAGAAGTTGGGTTGTTTGGCATGCTGCACTTAAATATGGCTGTGCAGAAACATCAAAATGTATTTAATGAAATAAATTGCAAGATGGATATAATAGCTAATAAGAGAAAGCATGAAACTTTGGGAAACATCTTTTACCATAAACGCAAGAAAGGTTTTCTTTCTTTTTCTTTTCCTGTATTTTGTTTTATTTTTATGTTTATCATGGGTTTTCCGTGGGAACAAATGAAGTATGCAAATTCTTGAGGTTAAGGAGTATCTAAATTACTGGCTCCGCAGAAAATATATTTACTAACTTTGAGCAATTTATCTTATATCTATGGCAACAATTGCAGATTGATAACCTGTTAACTTTCGAGTTTGCAGGATGTAAAAGCATTGTTCCCTCCTGATAGGAATCCCTTTCCCTTCTATGCTGGTTTTGGAAATAGACACACGGATGAGATCAGCTACCTCAAGGTTGGAATACCTAAAGGGAAAATCTTTACCATCAATCCAAAGGTATGTAAACAACTGTTACCGTCAACTGTTGCAGATAACTTTTAAGGAAAGTTTCTGATGATGCTTTTTATAATCTACAGGGTCAAATTGTTGTAAATCGCCACATAGATACAAAATCATATACCTCTCTTCATTGTCTTGTCAATGGCATGTTTCCAGCCATGTCCTCATGTGAGCAGGTTGGATTTTTCCCTTTTCATATTTTATATGAATGATTATTGGCTGGTTAAGCATGTGTAGAGTAAAGAGAAGTATGTGATCTCTTGCTTCAATTTTTTCTCATCTGCAAAGAGATGAAGGATGTAATTAAATTTCTTGAAGTGGAGTATAAGAGTCAGTTTCGTCATGACGTTCACTTTAACGACTCATCATCTTGTCTGGTCATGAACAAAGTTTTCTTTATTTAGAGACTTAAACCTTTTCTAAATTTATGTTAGGTTCCGACTATAGAGTAGGTTCACTACATTCAAGTGATCTTCCTTGTCTTCTGTGGAAGCTGAAACTTCTGTACTTATCATCATTCTGTTTCAAAAGAATATCTGTTGTGCAAGGTCCAGCAGCGAAGTAGCAGCCATTTGGTGTGCCCCTCTCTGTCTGCAGCGTCGTTGTAGTATTTTTTTTTTCCGCTGATTATTACTATTATCGAGATAGGGATTGAGGCATAGTTGTTGTATCATCGTTATCTTAATTCTTTTGGATGACACCCACTTTTAAGTGTGTCCCCTTCTGGAACACTGTCTGTAGGATAAAATTCTGTTTCAATAATTGAACCAAACATAGAAAGTAAAAAGGTAAAACTTTAGGACAGTCCTTTGGCTGGAAAGTTTTTATGGCCAACATGAAAAGTCTAATAGTTAAGGAATTGGAAGAGATAATTGGTTGCATCCTTTTGCAGGTCATGGAGCCTAATAGTGCTGAAACTTGAAATCTTATTTAGAAAGTTACGACCATGTTACGGAGTAAAGAAAACTGAATAGTCAAGAGCTTTGAACCTCAGTCCTTTTCGCTTCGCTGGACATGTTTTTGTTTATAAACTTAAAATATCTAAATCAAATAAGGGATAATTAGCTTATCTCACTATAGAATGGAGCTGGATAGTAAAAGTACCAACATTTTCAGCTGAAGCTAAACTATTCTTTCGATGTAAATGTTAGAGTGTCCCTTGGTTGAGCGAATAGGTTGTCTCCTTGTCTGGTTTTGGACAATTCTCATCACACAACCTAGCTTCTGCGGTTGAGTTAGGCCCAAGGTCAATTTTCTTAATATGGTATCAGAGCCAGGCCTGTCGTTGTTGTGTTTTCCCATGTTGGGTCCTCATATTATAGTATTCATGTTCCAGATGTTTAGTGCTGGATGTGCGGAGGTGTTAGGTTATCCAATATTGGTTGAGGAAAGTTTTGTTTGTTTTTTGTTTGTAAATGGTAAATTAGGTTGCAGCTTGTTGGACATAATTAAGTAAATAAAAGTATGCTCTCTAACAACTTAAGCTTTTCGATAAGATGGTCATACATTTCCACATGGTATAGAGTAGGCAGAGGTAAATAATTTCCACGCGCTTGGCCAATGACAAAGAACCAAGCCCGAACGTGAAGGGAATTAAGTAAATAAAAGTGTGCTCTCTCTAACAACTTAAGCTTTTAGATAAGATAGTCACACACTTTAACACAGCTTAATCAGGGTGTTAATGTTGGTTATTGCATCCTATATTCTTTTGGGATATGAGTTCTTAGGTGCTATATGTGTTACCATGTAAATGCTTCTCTGATATACATCCAATGCTGACTGAAAAGCAAAACCTTACTCTTGCCCAACAATTTTTGGTTTTCTTCAGGAGGATTTTAATTCGTGGAATTTCTGGAGACTTCCATCTATCGATTGAAAATTAGCAGTCCATCCTAAACTATTTTTTGAGATTCAAGGGTGGTACTCCCACGGCCATGAAAAGATTCAGGTAACTGTCATTCAAGCTTTAACTCTGAACTCATTCTTGTTTCTAAGCGATAGCCTGTCTGCATGCTAAAGATATCATTTACCAAAGTCAGAACAACTGAAGTTACTGGATTTTATTTGCCAAGGCGTAAGAGTAGATTCAAAACTCAATCTCTGGTCTAATGTATATAGTTTTACTTCTTTTTTTTAATTGCAGCAAAAGGCTCGAGTCCATACTATAAATAGCTAGCATGTGCTTGACAGAACACAGACAAGCTCATTGTAACTGTATATTTTGTACGCTCATCCTGGAGGAAGAAAATCGTATAGTCAATTTTCCGATATTGTACTCATCAATCATAGGCTTGCCGATTTGCTTGGACATAACATGTATATACATAATTATGGGAGGAAAATACAAATAGGTTCCACGTCGCTCCTCCTTCAGGACGAGTTGAACTTTGTAAATTGTTGTAGTATTATATGTTCTTGAGAAGGTGTATTTTTTTGTAGTAGTTCAGTCATTTATAGAAACTTTAGCTTATAATGAGCAGAACTGTTATAGCAAATTGTTATTTATATGAAAAGCTGTTTTTAGCCTGTGATAGTTCGTTGACTGTAGAGTATGATGCTAATGATGCATACATTATTTGAATTGTGAATGAGACATATGAGGGTAAAAATTGCACAGGGCGCCCTATTTGGTCGCTCATATTTAACCTATACCCATATTTTTAAAATTCTTTAACCTATACCCTAATTTTGACAACTTCAGATGCCTCCTCTTCTTCCTCGTGACCTATGCGCTCCTTTCTTCCTCCTCTTCTTTTCCTCTTCTTCTTTTCTCTCTCAAACACATGAGACTTTGTATAAGTATTATTGATTGAATCTGTAAAGTTTTTATTAAATCTTATCAACTACCATATTCTATGTTGAAGGACGAGTAAATAAAACTCCAAGTAGGTGTGATTTGTGTCTTTTCCTGATCCATCCTTCTTAAACATACAACAGCAACTGACTACTACATGTCCTCTATTCCAAGTTACTTGCCACAAGAATGCCACATGCATGTGAAATTTATTATACACAATAGTTGCTCTCGCGATCTCTTGGAATTAGCTTACCCCTTGCTTTATGATATCATCTACAGGAAAACGACAAAAAAGGGCTGCAGAATTGAAAAATAACTTCAGAACATTATCAAAAAAATCAATTAAAACTTCAGCACAATTTGGCTTAAGTTATGCTGAAGTTTAGCAAATATGAAACAAAAATTTCAGCTCCTAGAATGCTGAAATTCAGCAAATACAAAATAAAACTTCAGCTCCTAGAATGCTGAAGTTCAGCAATTACAAAACAAAACTTCAGCTCCTAGAATGCTGAAGTTCAGCAATTACAAAACAAAAACTTCAGCCAAAACATGTTGTAGTTTTATTGCACTGAAGTTTGCCGTTGCACTATGAACTAAAGTTTGCGTGATTGCTTTTGCAAGTCAGGCCAAACTTCAGGCAAAAATATCTAAAGTTTTGCTTTGATAAGGCTACACTTCAGGCAAAACATTCTGAAGTTCAAACTTCAGACATAAATTTTTGCTACTTCAGGCCCGTATGTCTGAAGTTACTCGAAAAGTGGGTACGCTTGTAATTTTTTTTGCAAAGCGGGTATAAGTTAAAAGGAGACCCAAAAACTGGGTATAGATGCAAATGTATTGGACCTGCATTTGAAGTAATGTTTCTGTATGAAGGCTTTAAGTACTAGATTTAGTACTTGAAACTGTTTAAATTTAAGAGAAATTTTCATAAAGCACTATCTTTTAGTAGTAATTAGCCATCTATAGATACCATTTGCTATATTACGAATTATAGATACCTTTTATGTGGTTATAAGATGTATTTGATGTATTTAAGCTATTGTATTCATGAATACAGTAGCAAAAATAGGCGTGAATCAGGGAAGTCCAGTCTAATCAGTTGTTGTATTCGAGTGTATTCGACTGTATTCATGGAGTGA
>NC_031992.1:9527420-9597444 GCF_001879085.1 Nicotiana attenuata
CCCCCTCCTCTCTCTAAATTATATTATTGTTATTATTTTATAATTGTTGAGTATAATTTTCAAATATTATGCAAAAACCCGAAGAAGAGGAAAATATTAGTATTTGAGTAGAAAATTAATTTTTTTTTAAATATATCGAACGATTTATAGTTATGTTCACTATTTAAGTAACGAAATAATTTATATAAGATAAAATCATAAGTGGTTTTAAAACTTAAATATGAGGATTTTCAACATAGTTTGAATAAGAAAGGTTTGAATAAACAAATTTTTAGTTGATTTTCTTGTTTTTTGGATATGAAACGAATTCTTTTTCCAAAACCACAAGTCCAAAATATTTCTAGTTGATTTTATAGACAAAATTTTATTTGATCAATACAGAATGATCTATAACCAACATTTTTGTTGATATCAAAGTTTTAAATAAAAAATAAAAAAATTAAATGATAATTTTATTTAACGTGAAATATATTTTAAAGAAAAAATGGATCATTATACACATGTAGAAAAATCAGTAATAATCGACATGGTTGTGATATAAATTGCATATAAATTTTGTGTCATGAAAATTAACCTTCTCAAAAAAATTATAATTACAAAGGCATATGACGAAGTCATGGTGATATTGTCCGAGTTAAGTGTAAAATGAACGTGTTTTAGGCATGTCTTTTGTTTTTGTTTATTTTCCTGATTATATTTTAGAAAATTATAGCTCCACTTTCACTCTATTACCTTGTGTATTATTTCCGAATGATTGAGTTGATAGTGTTTTTGAAAAAGATATTTAATGGTATATTTACGTTAATTTATTTAGCAGGTATGGTGGGAACTTTGACTCCCCAAAACTAATAGATATTGATTGGAGTTAATTTGGATATTAAAAAAAACAGCTATCAACTTTTAAAAAGGTGTGAATATATATTTGTACGTATCTTGTTTATGCAATGAGCTAAGATTAAATTTAGTTGTTTTCAAAATAAGGAAAATATTTACATAAGGTGAAACTTAATTAATTTTAAATTTCTAAATATAGGAATTTTTACATAGTTCAAATAAGAAAAAATTTAATAACGAAATTTTAGATGATTTTAAATTCCTAAATATTAGGAACATAATTATTATGTTCAATATAAAATCTAGTTTGAGTGAAAAAAAAAGCGAACAACATTTCACAAGGGTTTTCGTGCTTTTAATATAGTAAGTATAGATAAGTCATGCAGTTTACCTGCGGACCATTCTCTCTCCTTTCCTCCTATGTAAGTATGTAACAAAAAAAGTTAAAAGAATTTTTAAAATTTTTTTTTAAAGGAAAGAGATAGATTATGTTAAATTAAACCACAAGTGTTACAAGTCTCAAATAAAATCCAAATAAAAACTACGTAACATTTTTGGGAGACTCTTGTCAAGTAAATTCATCTTGCATGCCTTAACAAACAAACCCCTTTTGATTTTACCGTCTATTTTTTTAATATACAATTCTTAATTGGTTACACGTTTGATATTTGTATAGTTTAATAGTTTATGACTTTGGCCGTATATTTATTTCCTCTGTCTCAATTTATATATATATTTTTTAGTAACTTCAATTTATAGTTTTTATTTTACCTTTAATGAAAGAATTTATTATACATAAATATGTATAATTTATTTTATATCACAAATTTATAAGTCTTATTTTTTCTAAACTTTGAATTGAGACAAAAGAATTATAAGCATAAAAATATTAGACACATTGGCGGTGTTGTCTTATTGGACTGTGTAAAATTAATTATAGCAGTGGCACATTCGGATATCATTTTAGAAAAGAATATATACTCTTTCAGCCAACTATTATTCAACGTTAAGTTATAAGTCTAGGCGGTTTTAATACTGCAAGTATATTTCCTCCTTTATTTTTCGGTTTTTTTCATTTGTGACCCTGTCCACTGATTAATTTCTTGAGCTGGGTTCAGTTTCTGCTACAATTTATTTTAGGTAAAATTTTCTGGGTTCAGCAAATTTGTGCATTGTTATCGTTTATTTGTGTTTCCCTTTAGATATTTTCTTCTTTTATCTGCCTTTTTTCTAAGCAAGACAGCTAGTTTTTCTCACCGGTCTTTGAATCCTTATCAATTAATGTTCTTTGATGATTGTTGTTAGAATTCAAATACAGAATTTATTTGGGAATCAAGTAAAGATTGGATCTTTGTGGGAAATCTAAAGATTTACTTGAGGGAATGAATGAATTGTTGCAGAAGAGCTAAAAAAATTCAATCTTTGATGAATTGGGGTTTTGATTTGTGACGTGGCAATAAGACTGTGCAAAAGTGGAAACTTGGCAGATTGTCGTATTAAGAAACTGAATATTGTATATGCATAATATTGGCATGAGATGATTTAAATGGAATAACGTGGTCAGTAAGAATTCGTATAGCCGACCTCAACTTATTTGGGACTTAGACATACTTGTTGTTGTTGTTGTTGTTGTTGTAAGAGAAATGAATACTGTGGGGAGGATTGGTAGCTATATAGGTCGAAGCGTACGTACTGTTTCTGGGACCTTAAATCCATTTGGTGGTGCTGTGGATATCATAGTGGTGAAGCAACCAGATGGGAGTTTGAAATCCTCTCCTTGGTATGTTCGATTCGGGAAGTTTCAGGAGGTTTTGAAGGCAAAAGAAAAGGTGGTTAATGTAAGTGTCAATGGCGTGGAAGCGGGTTTTCGAATGAATTTAGATAGTAGAGGGCAAGCATATTTTCTAAGGGAGCTGGACATGATAGATGGAGATTCTTTAACTACTCGAACATCCGAACAGCTAGCAACGTTGAATCTGAAGGAGGGAAAGAATGTAGTTGTATTCACATGCTCGAAACGCCAGGTCATTTGCTAAGACTTCTATTCATTGCTTGTTGCTTCGGTGTTTCAGTCTTTTCTTACTATTGATTAACTATTGCGTGCGTATGCAAATGCTTGCTTATAATTTGTTTGAGATACGTACTTTGCAGGTTGATGCGTGTATATATTTGTGGAGATGGGACACAAATATTGTAGTCTCTGATGTTGATGGAACAATTACTAGGTAAAATTGATTCACTTTTCTGCTATAGATGGCTGGTGCTATTGATTTCTCTATGAGCTTGCTGATGTGTCCAAGACTTGCTATTTTGTTAACTTTGATCACAAAGAATGTAACAATTATCAGCTTTTTTAATTATAAAAAAGTTGATAATTATTACATTCCTTGTGATGAAAGTTGAACAAAATAGTTCAAAAGAGTTGCTAGTTGTGACATTCTTTAGATTCAAAGTTGAAAATAGCAGGTCTTGGACACAACAACAAGCTTGTAGAGAGGACATTTACTGTAGCAACTTTTGATTAGTGCAAATGGAGTGTTAATGGTTATTATTTGTTATCCTTTTTTGTATAACTTCTTCTGTTACATGAACCACATATCCTAATATCAACTTTGTTAAGTACGATTATTTGGCTAAATTGCTTTCTTCGTGTAGTTAACTTTGTGATTCACTTCCACGCACGTATCTTAGAAG
Organism: Nicotiana attenuata; assembly: GCF_001879085.1. Classification (NCBI taxonomy): domain Eukaryota; kingdom Viridiplantae; phylum Streptophyta; class Magnoliopsida; order Solanales; family Solanaceae; genus Nicotiana; species Nicotiana attenuata. The sequence goes on from NC_031992.1 coordinate 9,530,949, forward strand.
CAAGGAGTTGTTCTTAATTGATGCACCATAGCGTGATGCACTTAAAAGTGTTTCAACACAAGTCCAATATCCCTCTTCCTGATTAGATTTTCTTAGTTTGCCCCGGAGATTGAGAGCAGAGTTGATATATAATTATTGTAGAGAAAAGTGGGTCCAAAGTTAGATGTGATGTTGTCATCTTTGTTATTTTTGAGGTTTTATCTTCGTATTTCCGAAAGGGAAAGTTCAAGTTCGAAAGGGAACCTTCAAGATGCAGTTTGGAGTCCAAACTCGGAAACTCCTTCCAAATTTACCGTTGACTTTGTCCCATAAATGTTGCAGAGAGTGGCCATGGTATGGTAATATAACCAGAACTGAATTCCTGTCACGTACTGCACATTAGGTTACTTCTGTCATAAACTATTTCTAAACTCAAGCTGACAATGAACCGATTGTTGTCTAAACTTCAATTCTAGGTTCCTCCTTTGCAGGATTAGTAGATTCTTAGTCCTTCTAAGGCTAGTTAGTATTACAATCTTTGACAAGTACATTGTTGAATATTAATCAATTCCAAGTCTATGAACAGTTGGTACTTATTGTGATACATGGAGAAAGCATATACTTCTATAAGATGCCATCTTGTTCGTCTTCTCTCCCTCTGTGATCTATGCCGGAATTGAAACCTCACATCAATATATCATCTGTTGTTCTTGATCTCTTCCGACCAAAGTATTTGTCATTTCGTGTTTTTCAAGAGTAGTAAATTTTGATCATTTTTAATATTTTGGATTGGAAAAAGATCCAACTTTTAGTATCTTTGTATAGTCTCTAGATCTCTATATAATATTTCAAATGGTACATCTTATCATATGTCTATTATTGCTTCGACTTTCAGTCAGAAGTTAGAGTGGGTGGAAGAGTATCAGTTTAGGATTTAATTAAATCTTTTCTGCACAAAAAATGGCCATATCTGACGTTTGCTATAGTTTTTTTTTGGGACTAGTTTTGTAATCAGTATAGTTTGCAAAACGTACTGAATAGTTGAAGAGAAAATTTCCACTTTGTGAACAAAAATGCTAGACTTCTTTGAGTTTGCGATATATGATAGCAATATAGATGATATTATTTCCTTGTTCCCAACTGATGTGTGATTTCTTCTTTCTCAATTAAACAGATCTGATGTTCTAGGGCAGTTCATGCCTTTGGTGGGAGTGGATTGGTCACAGTCAGGCGTTGCACATCTCTTTTCGGCTATCAAGGTTTTAGACTTAATTCATTTTCTCTTTTCCCTCTTTTGAGGTTTATTCGGATGAGCTGTGATATGGAATGATGCAATTCTCTTCTCCCCTCTTTTGGCAAGTAAATGGTCACAATTCAAGTCTCTAGTTCAAGGATGTTCTCTTTTTTGTTGTGAATTTTGTTACAAATCAAAGTCAAAGCAATTTGAAGAAATGTATGGAACAAAACCCCATGAAGGAGAAGACAGAAACTTTCATTCAATTGGGAGGAAAACCCGATGAAATGAGTCTTCTAGCCAAATAAAGTGTTGAGACTACCTATTTATACATAATACAAAATGAAGGCTATCTTCTACAAAGTGATTATATTTGTAAGAATAAATAGTGCTACTGAAAGAAGTCTTCAAGGTGGGTCAGTCTTGATGTAGTGGGCTGAGTCATGTGTTTGGGCCTTAGTACCACTAACTTGGGCTTCAACATCCCCCCCCTCCCCCCCCCCCCAAGCTGGAATGGGCCACCAGTCCGAGCTTGGAAAGAAAAGCAGTATGGGTAACACGTTAAAATATCATGGTATAGCCAGTTTTCACACTGGTCAATGAAAAATAGTCAGCGTTTATCGAGTCAATGAAAAATAGCCACTATTTTGCTGCAACAGGGACCGGTCCAGTATAATATACGGGAGTTCTGGTGCATTTGTGTACGAACTCCAGCATATTATGCTGGACCGGTATACTTTGCTAACTCCTGTAAAATTTGCGGGAGACTGGAGCACCAGTGCTCCAAACTCCAGTATATTATACTGGACAATTATACTTGCTGGAACTCCCGTAAAATTTGCGGGAGTTCCAGCATAGTTATCCTGGAACTCCCGTAAATTTACGGGAGTTCAAGCATACTTATGCTGGAACTCCCGTAAAATTTGCGGGCGTATTTTTCCGGATTTTGAACAGTGTTTTCGCTCAGATTTAAAGTGGCTAAATTTCGATGACTTTTGAAACTTGACTATTTTTCAACGACCAGTGGTAAATCTGGCTATTTTTGAATTTCTCCCGGGTAACACCTGACAAAACCTTAGTGAAAACATCAACTAATTGAGCAGCAGAAGAAATAGCATGCAAGGGAATAAGTCCAGAAGCAAGCTGCTCACGCACAAAATGGCAATCGATCTCAATATATTTGCTGCGCTCATGAAACACCGGATTTTTAGCAATGTGGATGGTAGAGTGATTATCACAAAGTATTGAAACAGGGGACAAGGAAGATATCCAAACTCACCGAGAAGCCGAACCACCCAAACAATTTCAGCAACAACCTGACACAAGGTCCTATACTCAGCCTCAGCTGAAGAAAGAGCAATAGTAGCCTGTTTCTTGGACTTCCAGGAGATAGGACAACCCCCTAATAACAGTAGATAGCCACATACAGACCTCCGGGATGTGGAACAACTTGCCTAATCGGAATCACAAAACCCAACCAAATCAAAAGTAGTGGAATTGTTAAAGAGCAAACCCAAATGAGAAATGCCCACCAAGTATCTCAACACATGCAGTGTAGCATCAAAATGAGGAACCCTTGGCTGTGACATGAATTGACTGAGATGTTCAACACTAAAAGAGATATCAGGTCTAGTGTGTTGGAGGAAATTAAGCTTACCAATTAACCTCCTATACACAGAAGGATCAGGAAGAAGCTCACCAGAATCAGCAGACAACTTGGAGTGAACATCTAAAGGAGAACTCACAGTACTAACATGTTGACAATTGAATTTTGAAAGTAAGTCTAACAGAAACTTTTGTTGGGTTACAAGCAGACCCTGAGGATGTTTAAGGATCTGAAGACCCAAAAAATAATGTGCTTCACCTAAATCCTTAATCCGGAACTGAGCATCCAAAAAAGACTTCAAAGTAGTGATTTCACTCAAATCATCACCACTTAGAAGGATGTCATCTACATAAATGGCAACAATAGTAATAGAAGTAACAGACAACTTAGTGAACATGGAATAATCATTTTTACTTGGAGTATAACCCTTAGATTGGAGAGTAGTAGAGAGCTTAGCATACCATTGCCTTGATGCTTGTCTAAGTCCATAAAGGGATTTATTGAGCTTGCAAACTAAAGGCACAGAAGAGTCACTAGAAAGAACTTGCAAACCAAGAGGAACTTTCATATACACCTCCTCTTCTAAATTACCATGCAAAAAGGCATTATTGACATCTAGTTGGAAAATAGGCCAATTTTTCTTAACAGCAACACTCAACAGACATTTAATGGTAGTAAGTTTAACGACAGGAGAAAATGTTTTAGTGAAATCCACCCCCTCTTGTTGAGTGTCCCCCCTTATAACCAGCCTAGCTTTGTATCTTTCCACACTCCCATCTGCCCTTTGTTTAATTTTATAGACCCATTTGGAAGAAATTGATTTCTTACCAGGAGGTAAAGGAACAATGGTCCATGTGTTATTGGCCTCTAGTGCCTGAAATTCATTCACCATGGCATTCTGCCAAGCAGGATTGGACACTGTTTGATGATAAAACTGAGGTTCAAGACTGGCAATCCTTAGAAACAGAGACATTAGAGCAAACATAATCCTTAAGGTAAAGTGGGGGATTAGAAGGCCTAGAGGACTTTCTCAAAGGAAGAGAGGAAGAAGAAGGAACTGAAGGGACTGGAGAAGGTGGGGTTAAGGGGACCGAGTTAGAGGAAGAAGAAACAGGAGAGAAAACAGATGGATCAATAGAGGTAGGAGTAGGAGAAAAAAGAGGAGAGGAGGGAAATAAAGAAGGAGGAGGAGAAGAAGAAGAATAAGGAAAGATAGATTCATGAAAAATGACATCTCTGGAAAAGTAAACATTATGTTTAACCAAATTCAACAATTTATAAGCCTTCTTTGTCATGCTATATCCAAGAAACACACATGAAATAGTTCTGGACTTAAATTTGTCCCTATAAGGTTTGGGCACAGCAGCAAAGCATAAACAACCAAAGATCTTTAGATGAGAATATGTAGGTGGGGATCCATACAGTAGTTCAAAAGGAGTTTTATGTTATAACAAGGGGGAAGGAAACCTATTAATCAGGTAAGTGGCAGAAAGAATGCATTCCCCCCAGTATTTGAGTGGTAATTTAGACTGAAAAAGAAGAGATCTAGCAGTTTCTAGCAAGTGTTTATGTTTCCTCTCCACAACCCCATTCTGCTGAGGAGTATGTGGACAAGAAGTCTGGTGGAGAATGCCTTGTGCTGAAAAAAATGAAACAACTTCAGTACTTGAACCTAGTTCAAAAGCATTATCAGATCTAAGTGTTTGAATGGAGGAGTGAAATTGGTTCTGAACCACAAAAATGAAGGATTTCAAAAGAGTAAAAGCATTTGATTTGGTGGAGAGTAAATGAGTCCAAGTGGCTCTGGAAAAATCATCCACAATGGTCAAAAAGTATCTAAAACCATTATAAGTTTTATTGTGGTATGGACCCCATAAATCCACATGAACAAGTTGAAAAGGAGCATCAGTTTTAATAGAGCTATCAGGAAAAGAAAGTCTTTGCTGCCTAGCCATGGGACAAACATCACAGATAAAAGGCTGTTTCTTGGAAAATTTATCCTTAATGTGAGCAATTGACTTCATTTTATGAAAAGGCATGTGACCAAGCCTCAAATGCCAAGCCATATCAAAATCAAAGGCAGAATCAAGAGAATGTACAGAACAATGTTTTAAAAGGCGGGGGCGTGAGGCGAGACGTTTTACCTCTGACGAGGCGAGGCGTAAGCCCTGAGACATGGGGCGTAAGTCCCACGGATCTTTAAATTTTACTAATTTCAAGAATTTTAAGATAGTATAAAATAAAAAATAATTATAAAAATTATATTAAAATCACAAAATTATAAAAAATTATCTATTTAAAATATTGATAAATTATAATTCAACCATGAATAATACGAAAAGTATGACATATATCATGATATGCAGATTAGCTGCAACGTCGTTACAACTAAAACAATTCACCATACAATACCATGATAAGTAATTATTTGTAAATAGTTAATAGCTGATACTAAGCTATTAAATTAATAAGTATTGTATCACGTAAGCATAAAAAAAAAATATTTAGAAAATAATTATAAAACAATAGTGGACTATTATATTATAAAGACATAACAAAAGTTAATAAATAAATATTTTTTAAATGAAAGATTTATTTAAAATTTACTATCATAGCAGTCTTAGTGGATAACGTGCAATAATTTTTATTTTAATTATGACATAAAATACTCTCAACTTAATGATTTATGATTAAGAAAAAAGTAATTTTGAATAGTCAACGATTTATTAAGAAAATTTGTGCATTTACAAGGTTAGTTACACTCAATTGCATAAAATTCTATTAGGCGAGTCCATTGCGCTGGGCGTGACCGGGGCGTAAGCTCTGACGGCCGAGGCATAAGCCTCACGGAATTAAGCCTCACACATAAGCCCATGGGCGTTTTACGAGTGCTCCGCCCTGGGGCGAGTCCCATTTTGCCTTTTAAAACAGAGGACAGAATTGGAAACAGTTTTATTGACTTCAATGGTATTTACAATGTTATCATGACAAACTTTAGATGGCAAACAAGCAGAATTGGCAGAAATATCATCGCTGACTGAATGAGCAAAAACAGAAGGTAATGTTGAAGGGAAAGCCTCAGGCTGGAAGAGATACAACCCATTGGAGATTTTACCAAGAACCAGTGGCCTCTTCAGTGAAAGGCCCTGTAAGATACAATCATAAGCAGAAAAAAGAGCTTTACAACTTAGTTGCAACAAAAGTTGATGCGACGATATCAAATTGTACTGAAAAGAAGGTACAAGCAGAACATTTTGCAAGAGTAGGTTAGTTGTCAAACGAAGAGAGCCTGAACAAGTTACTTTAACTCTATAACCATTGGGAAGTATGACTAAGTAAGGAACAACAAGAGGTTTTATATCAATTAGAAGAGATTTCTGAGGAGTCATATGATTAGTCGCTCCTGAATCTATTATCCAAGGATTACCAACTACTCTAGAAAGATTGCAGGCAAAAACACGACAAGTTCTGGTATCAACATGAGGAAGCAAACATGCAAAGTTGGCAGATGCAGGAATAGTGGTGTCCGGAGAGACCTTAGACTGGTGGAACAAGCTCAGCAAATGTTCGTACTGCTTCTTTGTGAAACCATGGCTTTTGGAATCAGATTGTTCAAAACGATTATCAGAGGAAAAAGTATCTGGTTGTCCAAGATCATGACCCGCACTGTTAGATTCTGCATAGGCAGCAGATTTTCTAAATTTGCTAGGTTGGGGAGCACCAGGGTAACCATGCAATTTGTAACATTTTTCGATACTATGTCCCGGTTTCTTACAGTATTTGCACATGCAGATTTTCTAAATTTGCTAGGTTGGGGAGCACCAGGGTAACCATGCAATTTGTAACATTTTTCGATACTATGTCCCGGTTTCTTACAGTATTTGCACACCACAATAGCTCTCTTGGAGTCGAAATTGACTTTCTGAGGGTATGACTTATGCACACCAGCAGTAGAGGAACCAACTAAAGGCTTCTGAACTCCAGTGAAGAATGAGGTAGATTCAGAGGAGAAGGAAGGAAGTGCGGATTGAGCCTCACACCGACTCTCATCATTTAACAACATGGAATATGCAGTGTCAATATCGGGCAAAGGTTTGATTGCCAGATTATTTCTCCTAATCGTGGTATATGTGTCGTTAAGGCCCATTAGAAACTGATGAAGTTTTTGATCCTCCTCTATTTTCTGGAAAGCCTCCTTGCATCCACACACACAATCAGGATAAGTAATCGAATATGCTAATTCGTCCCATAGCTTCTTAATCCTAGAAAAATAACTAGCAATGTTAGAATTTCCTTGAGAAATTGAAGACAGGGCCTTGCGTATCTGATGAACTTTAGATCCATCGGGCTGCCCATATCGCTTCTCTATATCCGTCCACAACTTGGAGGCTGATTCTGTATACATAACACTCCCTGATCTCAGCTTCCAAACTATTCAGAATCCAAGCATTTACCATATCGTTACAACGACACCAAGCTTCAAACAATGGCGAAGTTGAACTAGGCTTAGTGATAGTCCCATTGATTATCCCTAGCTTATTTTTGCAGGACAAACCAATCAACATTTCTCTTCTCCAGCTGCCATATCCCATCCCGTTAAATCTATCAGCCACAATAACTGTCCCAGGATTGTCGGTGGGATAGAGGTACAACGGATGAGAGGGTTCAACAGAGGTCGAGCTAGAAACCGTAGCAGGAGTAGAAGTAGCAGTAGAAGTAGACGTAGTCTCCGGTGGTGCCATGATACGGTTCTAAAAAAAACTAGGGTTTCGAATTGAAGGAGGAGATAGAACTTCACAAAAAACCAGAATTAAACCAAGTAAAAACAAATGGATTTGAATGTAATACCAACTTTCTTCACTGAATCGAATAATCACAAGGAGAAAACACCTTCAATGGCGTCAATTTTGATGAACATCGCCGTTGAAGCCGGAACTGTCGAAATCACCGCCGAGCAGTAAAACTCAAAAATTGACCTTGAAGGTTAGCACCGGACTGAAGTCGGAGCTCCGATCTACCCAAAACCGGGCTCTGATACCATGTTACAAATCAAAGTCAAAGCAATTTGAAGAAATGTATGGAACAAAACCCATGAAGGAGAAGACAGAAACTTTTATTCAACTGGAAGGAAAACCCGATTAAATTGAGTCTTCTAGCCAAATAAAGTGTTGAGACTACCTATTTATACATAATACAAAATGAAGGCTATCTTCTACAAAGTGATTATATTTACAAGAATAAATAGTGCTACTGAAAGAAGTCTTCAAGGTGGGTCAGTCTTGATGTAGTGGGTTGAGTCATATGTTTGGGCCGTTGTACCAAGAACTTGGGCTTCAACATGTTTTCCCTTTTTAAAGGTTTGCTATGGGTCGAAATGTTTCTGCATTTCTTCTATGTAATTATATGTTTTAGTTTTTGTCTGATAGTAGAATAAGAATGGATGATGTTGTCTTGTTGCAGGAGAACGGCTATCAATTGCTTTTCCAAAGTGCACGTGCTATTTCACAGGCCTATCTCACTAGACAATTCTTGTTTAATCTTATGCAGGTATGAAAATAAGTTTATCTCAAGTAATCACACTTCTCTTTTTGCTCCTAGTCAATTAATTTGATTTTTTTTGTATTTGTGATAATTGCAGGATGGAAAGGGATTACCTGAAGGACCTGTTCTTACATCGCCTGATGGACTTTTTCGTTCTTTATTTCGAGAAGGTTACTGGCTATCCCTTTCTTTATTTCGTGAAGTGTTTTCTCTTTGTATTTTTCGTTGCTCCAAATTATGCATCCCATTCAGTTGCTAATATTCTGTTTGTCCATATTCTTATGAATCATGATTAGTAGAATAAAACAAGATTATCTATTAACATATGGGTAGACTAAAACCTGATATGAACCGTGCCTGGCAAATCCTTTTTTTTTTTTTTTGGTAGATAATTTATATATATATCACATTGTGCTTTGTATCCTTTTATGAATATCAATTGGGGAACGAGGGAAAACGATGAAGGAGAAGTAAGCTGTTATCGGTGCTAACTCTGCATTGAAAAGGATGGATCGTTGCCTCAAAACTGTATTAACAGCAATATGCATTTAGAATGCAAGATACATTATTGGTTCAGTGGACTGGTTGTTTCATGCTTTTGTGTATGAGCTTAAATGGTGAAATGTGTTACTTCCTTCTGCGACTAATTAGTAGTATGATATTAAACTCTCCTGGAAGAAGTGCTTCAAATTTTGCTCATAATATGATTGAGAGGTGCATCTACCTTTTACCTTTTGCAGTGGTTACAAGATCTCCCCATGAATTCAAAATTACTTGCTTACAGGTCAGTTTCTTTATTCATTTACTCTTTTTTTTTCCTAATAGTATTTTTAGCTTTTAAGCAAAGAAGTTATGCATGTCTGTAAAAGCCGTGAGGCTGGCGAGGCTCTGGGACCATTGCTTTAACCTAGTGATGAGCTGCATCTGGTAGAGTGATGATTTTGTCATTTAATGGAATAAAGATGACTTACATCCATGTTGTCTAATCATTGCTTTTCTGCTATCTTAAGGGAGTTATGCCTTGTGATGTAAACAACCTGACTCAGAGAATAAGTGGATATTTGGTGCTTTATAGTTTAACTGCTCAAAACTCCCTGTTTAATACACGCAGAAGTCTCAAATGTTCCAAATTTTGCAAGTGGACGTTTGATAATTTGGACATAGAAAAATACCATTTTTAACTGATCTTACTCCTGCTTAAGGTGGATGAGAAGTTGTGTTGTTTGGTGTGCCACACTCAAAATATGGCTGTGTAGGAACATCAAGATGTAACTAATGAAATAAATAATCGCAAGATGGATATGGATATAATGGCTAATAAGAGAAAGCTCGAAACTATAACTCAGAGTGGAATACGTCTTTTATAATAAATTCAACAATGGTTTTTGTTTTGGTGTTTTTTTTGTTCCTATTTATCATGGGTTTGCTCTTGGAATTACGGGCAATTGTAGAAGTTTTAGTGGCTAAGTTCAGCACTTCATCTTAGGTCATCTAGCTTTGGCAACATATGCAGATAATTAACTTTTAACTTTTGAAATTTGCAGGATGTCAAGGCATTGTTCCCTTCTGATAGGAATCCCTTTTATGCTGGTTTTGGAAACAGAGACACCGACAAGGTCAGCTACCTCAAGGTTGGAATACCTGAAGGAAAAATCTTCACCATTGATCCAAAGGTATGTAGAATCAACGAAGGAACTTTGGCAAGTAACTTTCTTAGAGTTTTTGATGGCATGTCTATAATGCACAGGGTCAAATTGTTATGAACCACCACATAGATACAAAGTCATACACCTTCATACATGGTTGCGTCGATGACATGTTTCCACCCTTGTCCTCACGCGAGCAGGTTGGATTTCTTTGCTTTTCTTGTTCTGAATAAATAATAATTGGCTATTTGGCACATGATAGAGTAAAGAGAAGTCTGTGATTTCTTGTGCTCCACTGTTTATCGTTTTCCAAAGTGATGTAGGGCGTTGAAGTTAGCTATCTTGAAGTGGAGCATTAGATCCACTTTCACCATTATGTTCATTTTGACGATTGACTATTTTTTCTATTTAGTCAGCCTGTTTGTTTTATTTGGGGACTTTAAACTCCATCTACATGACACCTAGAAATTAAATATTCAAATGTTGACAATAAAATTAACTACTAAAAAATTAGTAGGTTTTGAAGGAACTAGTCTTATCCCCGTCTTAATGTTCATGCCATGTTTGGGATGTACGGCGTAGACAACCCAAAGCGTAAAGTATGAGCAGGAAAGTCTCACCGTCGCAGTATTATCCTCCATGACACTTTAGGCTCCCTTGATCATTTCAGGGTATTTAGAGCTTCATGTCTCAGTTTTGTCTTTTCAAAACAATTTTACGTCGTGCTATGGAGTCTTGGAAATACTAGATTTTGCTGGTCCGAAATTTGATTTTATAATACATATCGAGTTTTTTCTTGAAACCTCAAATTATCTTACAGTGGCCAAAAAATTGTTCGCTTTTCTAGGAGGATTTTAATTCATGGAATTATTGGAAGCTTCCGTCTCCTATCCGAGATTAAGCCAGTCCATCCACTTATTTTTTGAGATTCCGGGATGGCACTCCCACGGCTATGAAGAGATTCATATAAATTTTTATTCAAATATTAACTTGGAAGCAACTTGCCCTTGTTTCTGAGAAAAAGTGATGGATTCGTGAGAAACTACTAATTCATATGTGCACCTTACAACTAAGGCTGACCAAAGACAGCCTCACTATAGCTGTATATTGCACATGGAAGTTTATTAGTATGCTGTTGTATTACACAACCATTCTTCAAAAGGAAGGAAGTATATTACTTAATTTTCTGATATTCTACACATCAATTTTCAATAGTAGGGTTGATGAGAATGTGTAGATTTTGGTCATTTATAGAATCTTTTGTTAATGAACAGATTTGTTATAGACAAAGTGTTATTACAAAGAGGAGGTATTTTCGCCCTTGATGGGTAAATGACTGGAGAGTGTGATGCTACTGATGCATTTGTCGTTGCGAATGACACATATACTGGAATAATGGAGATCTGCATTTCAAGAAAATTCTGTCTATCTGGTGTTTGTATAACTGGTTTTGTCAAGAAATGTCCACTTTAAGAGCGAAAGGAGGGTTCGTTTTATCAAATGATCAAGATATTAGATTGTTTGAATAAGATTTTTCCCCTTTTACTCATGAAGAGCCCCTTTGTCAATCTGTATACTATTATTTCATGTATAGTTTTATTTGGTCACAGATAGACAGGTGATCCGCCTTGTCTCCTCCTTTCGTCATAAGGCTTGGTCTGACTTTGAGAGAAAAAAAAAATCATGTGTTTAGGTTCCTTACTAAGTAGAATTCCTGAACTTTGGCTATTTGAATGCTTCTTCAAAAGCTTTTAGCATTTTTCAGCTTTAGGCTACGTATTAAATGTGAAGTACAATATAAAGGAGTTATCCATAGAAATGTGAGGGAGTAAGAGAAAGTGAAATAGAAAATAAACAAAGTCTGGAATTGTTAGGTGGTTGTTCTAATTTTCTTACCATATTTGGTTTTCCTATCTTATGAAGGAAAAGACTACATATGTGGGTTTTTCTTTTCTTAGACGGAAATTATAGATCTTTTTTATTTGGCTAGTCCCTTTTCTTGGGGGAAAAAGTTTGGATTTCAATAAATAGAGGATTCTTCCTTTTGTAGCATCCACAATATGTAGCCATATGGGGTTTGAGAGTCTTGTTTAGGGGGAGAATTTCGGGACAAGTGTTAGCCTGCCATTTGTGTTTGCCTCTTCGTAAGGTTATTCTCTCGATATTTTGTAAACTCTTTTATATAGTGGATTGCTTGTTGAGGTTTATAAGCTAAAAATGCTTAAAAGAGGGTGAATGGAAAATGGAGGAAAAATGAAATATTTGAGATTCATTTGAGATTCCCTCCTTGACTTGTTAGTAAACTGTATTTATAAAATAATTTTGGAGAAGATAAAATAACGTATAAATAGAAATGTAAACAAACAGAATTTAATCCGAGTCCACTGAATTCATAATGTTTCCTTAGGGAATTTAATCCCCTCTTAGTACCTAAGGTTGTGGATTATTTTCTCCTAGGATGGAACGAATTACACACTGGTGTAGCGGTACTTCAAACCCCAGTGTTGCAGCGAACACAGAGATCGGTAGCAAATCACATTTACTGATGCTTTCTTTGTAGTTAAAATAATGCAGAAGAAAGGAGGAGAACTCAGAAATTTGTATGGAAAATATGAGAGAATGGACTGCTATTTATAGCCAATATGTTGAACTCAGATTGAAGAGGTGCATCTCTTCAGAAGGGCTGTTTACGTAAAACGGCCATAGCGTAAATGACTATTTACGCAACAATAAACCGGGAATTCTTAACGAGGAGGAAACTTAATTTTTCGTTACAAAAACGGAAAACGCTTACTATTCCGTTGGATTTAATATTAATTTTTTGTTTACAAAAAACGGATATTTAATAATATTACGTTAATATTTACTATTAACAAATAAATTTGGTCCAAAAAATTTATCAATCAATTGTCCAAATCCAAATTCGAAGCCGAGCAACGAAGACGGCGCGAGGATTGCCTTTTTCTTAACACTTTAAGAGCTAAAAGAAGAGCAATTGTATGTATACCCATAAAAAACCTTTTCCTCTTCCAATATGGGACAATGTCCTATTGTCAAGGAGGGAATCTCAAATGAATCTCAAATATTTTATTCTCCCTCCATTTCTCATCCACCACCTTTTAAGCCTATTTTAGCTTAAAAACTTCAACATTGCTCATCTTCCCCGTGGATGTAGGCCAATTGACTGAATTACGTTAAATGTTTGTGTCTCTTTTGGTATATTTCTCTTTTGTTATCTAATTTATCATCGTTCAAGATTAGCTTTATTAGCTTTCGCATGACACCTGATTATTTCGATTATAACAGGAATATATATACACAAGTAGACTCAAAATGTGATATTAAAACTAGTAAACAGTAAACACCAACTCACGGAGACATTTTATTTTTTTAACAATAGATACTTGTTACTAGTAAACAGTAAACACCAACTCACTGAGAGGTTTTATTTTAACAATAGATACTTGTTACTAGTTTAGCTTTTGACACACAAAGACCACTTCAAAACACAATCCTAATACCCAAGTGCTTCTGCGCAAACTGCACAAGGTTGTTGATTTCATCCTCATCAATGCACCCATTGCCTTATGATGAAATTACTCGCATTTTATAAAAATATATCACTAACAAGCTTCACTTTTACGCAAATTATTAGAAATGACAGCCTAACTTTCACTTCTTATGGAATAAATTCGAACTAAAAGTGTATCAAAGGAATATAATGCTCTCAAGCCGTTAAGAGTGATTGTAAAATCAACATTACCTGTGTATAAGAAAAGTATAGTAATTTTACACAACCTACGTACCATGTCACAATTTTGAAACTTAGCAAGCAATTTTTTTTGTTTTGTTTTCTTTCTTCTTATTTTGGGCATTTCACGTTAAATCATCATACCCAGAGATGAGACTAATATCCACACATAATACTTGTATAGTTTTATGTATATTTAGTACGTACTAAATTTTACAGAGTACAAGAAATAACAGTATCTGTAACAGTGAACTGACAAGAAAAACAAAACTACCAAATACATACCCACACACATATTTTATACGTAACAAACCTTGTAGGTCACAAGGACAGAAAATTCCCTCATAGCCACATTGACTTGTTCTTGGCTATAGTTCCATTCCCTTTGATTTCTTTCAACTACCTCTCTAGTTAAGCCTTTCGTAGGTGGATCTGACACATTATCGCTTAACTTCGCGTAGTCAATCGTGATAATTCCTCTAGAGAGTAATTGCCTAACGGTATATGACGGGATTTCCCGTTATACATAATGCTCCCAACCCTTTGCTGCGTGATTATCACAATGTATACATATTAGTGCCAACGGTTTGGACCACAGTGGAATATCTTCCAAAAATTTCGGAGCCATTCAGCTTCTTCACCGACTTGTCAAGAAATAAACTAGACTCACATAATATGTTATGCGACTCACATGTAAAATTTCTCTTTATTCCACTAGTACAAGTGTAACAGTGAACTGACAAGAAAAAGAAACCTACCAAATACACACCCACACACATACTTTATAACAAACTTGAAGGTCACAAGGACTGAAAATTCCCTCATAATCACCTTCTCTATATATCCAAGCTACTTGCTGGCCGAACAAGCATTTCTTAGACTATAACCACGTTTGCTTGCGTACTGGACCAACTGTTCCAACTCCTTCTTATCAATAAGACCATCACCATTCCTATCAACACGGTGAAGGGCTCGGACAGCTCGATATCCTGGAAAAATGGATCCTAGCTCCCGGAAAGCCGCCCTGAGTTCTTCTGTGGAAAGGTAGCCATCGCGGTTTGAATCGTACGCCTTGAAAATATTGGTCAGCTGCTCCTCAGTCAAAGGTACTTGACCGCAGGTACATTTTATGATGTTCCTAGGTCGAAATAAATCCAACATGTTGTACTGTTTTGAGCTGAAAATTATCAGAAATAGAGAATGTTTTACGTTTTTGTGTGATTGAATGCTGATTCTGTGATGGATGAGTAATTGGACAAACCCAAGAATAGATATATGACTTAGTTCACTAGGTGCAGAATATTCTCGTGGAACTTTATTCTTATATTTTTCAACTAAATTAATCCATAGTCATTGTGTAAGATGCATATTCGAGTTTTCAGAATTTTCAAGAACTTTTCCTTTTCATATTTTGAGTAACAACTCATTTTTTAATGACATTTAAAGGTCAATTTTACGTCTTGTTTCGTTTTTTACTTATTGCAATTATAAGATAATGATAACTTAGAGAAACCGAATACACCTTTGAATTAAAGGTGATAGTTATTCAAGTATCATGTGGATAAATTTGATGCTATGTCTGAGTAGGGATTAACCGTGTATTATTTTTTAGGTACGTGTTAGGATTTTTTGGGTTCCGCCCGGTTAATTTGGAGATAGAGTCATTATTAAGATCTTTTAGAATATTTTTAATTGCTATGTAAATTTCAAACCTCATCAATAAGAATATATGGATTTCTTATTAGTAATTTATATTAATAAGTCTGCATTTCAGGATTGGCTTAAGAAGTCATAAACGTTTCAACACAATTATTAAAATTATTGAAGATAAACTAGAAATAACAAAAACAAAATAAAGATTTTTTTGTTCAAAAGAAGAATTATATATTAATTATAGTAAATTGTTACTGTGGTATGTTAAAGAAAGTATAAAGGTGGTGACTAGATAAGGTCATAAGAATTCGTTGTTCAGATTCGGAGTCACCCAAGGGTTTGTTTATGAGTTAAGGAATAAATAATTGGGAATTCACTTTTATATAAAGTGAGCATATTTATCCATATTACAGACCAAATTAAACTACGCAATCTTACTGATGTCATAATCATGACATCAGTTACAGGAAAAAAATAGTCATTTTTGAGATCTTATATATGATTACCATAATCGATTGGCTTTTGGCCTTCTCGTTCGTTTCTTCAGTACGTTATTTCATGTACAAGCACGGCTAATAACATGTTTGGCCAAGCTTATAAAAGCAACTTATTTTAAAAAGTATTTTTTCTCAAAAATATGTTTCTTAAAAGTACTTTGTTAACCCAAATATATCTCCGGCCCAATCTGATAAAGGAAATCAACAGGTCCAATAAGAGAGGCGGCCCAATTCTTTGTATTGTCTTCTTTATTCTAGTTTGTAAATATCTCCTTTGATTTTAGTTTTATCGATTTACAACTGTACATGTATATAGAAGCCCACAGTAAGAAATAATAGATAGATTGGTCAAAACATAATTGACCGACTCATTTCTTTATCTCCATCTCCCTCTTCTTCTCTCTTCCATCTAGGGTTTCTTTCTTTTTTAATCCGCCATAGCTCGTACAACTCCAAGCTAACATGGTATCATAGAGGGAATTTCGATTCCTCTCGTTATGAGCTTTACTCTGATGTATTCTTCCCCAAAAAATCTTATCAGTTTTGGTTCTCGATCGATCCCCACAACGGACCTGTCGATCTTCAATTTTAGCCGATAAATTTGGGGATTTCTTCACTTACAACTTCGAATAACTCATTCCACTAGGAATCTTCAGCTGTTCAAGGATTCTCGACGATTTCCCGGTTTCAATCGTTTTCTAGGGTTTGCATGTAGACAAGACCTTACTTCTTCGGGTTCTAGAAGAAGGTTGGTAATATCTTTTTTGCCTGTTTTCTCCGAGATTGTGCAGGTTCTGGCTTGCATGCAATTGATATTCTGTCAGCATCTTATACCTGAAAGTTTAGTGTAATTCTACTTGTTAAACTCTGCTCAAATGTTGGGTTTGTGGTCCACATTATGGGTAGTCTTATGGATAATGCTGAACCTTCATCTATCTCCAACGGTTTTGTTCCATTTACCCTAAACCCTTCTCACCCATTCTATATCCACCCATCTGATAATCCTGGTAGACAATTAGTATCTATACCATTCAATGGGTGTGGATTTGTCCATTGGCATAGTAGTATGCTCATGTCTCTCTCTACAAAGAATAAACTCAGTATGTTAGACGGGAGAATTTCACAATAACCCTCTTTCGAATCATCTTATTTCCCATAGTGGAATGATATGGTGAAGGCCTGGATAACAAACTCTGTATCCAGAGAAATAGCCACCAGTGTTATGTGCTTCAACACTACCAAGGAAGTTGCTACACCTAAGTTTCAATGATGACAATAGTACAAATCTAACAGTATCCATTTAATTGCAAGAAATTAGGAGGGCAGTACCACTTCAAAGTAAGTCCTTTTGTTAAAGACATCAGAAAGGAAACAAGATCAAATGCATCAAGAACAATGCTAAATCAAAGGACATCAAGGCCATCAAAAAGGAAACAAAATCAAGTGCAGCCGCTAAAGGAAGTCAGAGCAATGCTAAATCAAAGGACGTCAAGGCCATCAAAAAGGAAACAAATCAAGTGCAGCCGCTAAAGGAAGTCAGGACCTACTTCAAGGATTGATTTGGAATCTGGAGATAATGAAGATCGATCGACCAAGTCAAGCAACAAATCACTCCCTTGATTATGGATATGAAAAGGAAGGACGTAAATGAATCCAGCCCATCTCTTGTACAGGATTCGGAGGCACCCCTTGGGTCAAATCTCTTAGAATATTTTGTGCCTCAATCAAGGGTCAATCTGCAACGGCTACTCAAAACTCTCCTATAAGAAGATTGGCAGACTCAAGAATTCAATTATGCAACTTATCACTGTTTTCTATGCCTTCCTAGTTCTTAGTACAAATATTGTATTTCTAAGTTTACTAGTGTCTCAAAAGATAGGAAGTGTTAGGAAGTAAAACAAGAGTTGTGTCAGCTTATAAAACATTGTCGCCGAAAATCGTTGGTGGTGAACGATCCATAAAACCACTGCTACTGTAACCAACTATTGAAGAGCTAAGAGAACCCTTGTGACCCAAGGGAACTGGATGTAGGTACCACACCGGTATTGAACCAATATAAAACTCATGTGTTCTCAGTCTTTAAATTCCTTGCAATTTAGTTTTTATCGTCAATCAAACCTGCTGATAAAGCAAAGTCGACTAAGTTTTTAAATTAATTACAATAAACCCCTCTCTTGTACTTTTAATTCATATCAGAGCAAGGCTCACGAACTTTGCTTAATAGCAAGTGAAGAAAAGATCATGGGATCAAATACAGTCGTTGAAACTCTATTCCAAGAAGGAACTTCTCAGGTACGACCCCCGTACTTCAATGATCATCACTTTTCTCACTGGAAAGTACGCATGGAGACCTACACTATGTCATATGACATTAAAGTTTGGCGCGTGATCAAAAAGGAAAATCTTCCAATTCCACCAAAGAAGGGTGACAATGGTCAAGTCATAATATCATCTGATCCTCTTGATTTAGATGATTACACTGATGAACAATCAGCTGTCATACAAGTGAATGCTAAGGCAAAAAATCTTCTGTACAATGCTATCAGTGGAGAATAATATAAAAAGATATCAAGCCATGAAACTGCAAAGGAAATATGGGATAAATTAGAGGTCACATACGAAAGAAACAAGGATTTGTCCTAGTTCGATTCGAGACTATGAATTATTTCAAATAAAGGAAGGAGAATCAGTAGAGGAAATGTTTTCCAGGTTCAACAAAATCCTTGGAGACTTAAAATCATTTGGTTGACCAATCAAATGTGGAGAATAGGTCAGAAAAATTATGAGAGGTCTTCCCATGATCTGGCAACCCAAAGTCATTGCTCTGGAATGTCAAGTTCTTGACAAAATGTCCTATGATGAACTTAGAGGTGATCTAATTGCGTTTGAGAAAACACACTTAGACAGGCAAGTTCAACAAGGAAAAAAGAAGACAGTCGCATTTAAAGCAACCGTGGCTGAATAAGAAAATGAAGAAGAAGAAGAAGGAGGAGGAGAAAAAGATGAGAACATACCTATGCTTTCCAAAGTTGTAACAAGCATGATGAAGAAGAACAGAAATAGCAGAAGAGGTAAATCAAACTTCGGAAAAGGGAAGATGAATAATGATAACGACAAAAATGATGGAAGATGCTACAAGTGTGGAAAACATGGACACATCCAAGCTGAATGCCCTAAACTGAAAAAGAAACTTAGCAGGAACTTTCAAAAGAAGAAATCCTTTGGATCTTGGAGTGATGAAGAAGAATCTGATCATGAAGAAATCGCTAACATGTGCTTCATGTCCATTAATGAAGATAGCGATGAAGACTCAGGTGAACTTGGTATCATGGTAGACGTAGGTAAAAGTGAGGTACGCCTTCCTACATGTCCTAACTATCATGAACTTCAAGAATTTATTGACATTGCTCTTGCAGATATTGAGAAAGTTCTGAATGAACTTCGAAAAATCCAGAGAAAAGAAAGATTGGGCTTTGAAGTTGGAAGTATGTGAAATTGAGAGAGATATGCTTTAAGATGAAGTTGATGAACTTCAATTTCAACTGAATGGATTACGAAAATCCACCAGTCATAGTTCAGTTAGATCAAATCAGTCTGTTCATCGCAAATCTCCGACTAGAACTAGAATCCTTCTTTATGTACTGTGGTAAAAATGGGCACAACTCTAACCATTGCAGTTTTAGAATCAGAGGAGAAAAAGCCTCTGAAAATTCTAATAACCCCTCATGTTTCTACTATGGAAAACTCGGTCATACCTCTAACCATTGCAGGTTTAAGAACAGCAGGAGATGGGTCTGGCAACCCAAGCCCTCTAGTCAAGCTAATACTTAGAACACTAACCATTCAGGACCCAAGCAGGCTTGGGTACCTAAAAACAAGTAATTTTCCTTTTTTTTGCAGGACCATTGCAAGAAGAATAGAAAAGTGGAATGGTATCTTGATAGCGCATGTTCCATACATATGACTGGTGACAAACAACTGTTCAAGACGGTCACCAAACTAGATGGAGGAACTGCCACGTTTGGAGACAAATCAAAAGGGATGTAATTGTTGTTGGAAGAGTCCCTCTCAGCTCAACATGTGATGTAGACGAAGTATACCTGGTTGATGAACTTGGTTACCACCTTCTCAGTATCAGTCAACTATATAAAAATGACTATGAGGTTCATTTTAAAAAACATTGTTATTGAGGACGAATCAGGTAAAGTTATTCTTTATGAAAATAGAGACAGGAATGTTTATAATATCAATAACATAGATAGTCTTAATAATCAAATTTCTCTAGCTTCTATGATTGATGATACCTGGGTATGGTATAGAAAGCTTGGCCAGGCTAGCATGCATACTATTCAAAAACTTTCTAAATGCGATCTTGTCATTGGTCTTCCAAAACTAGATTTTTCAAAAGATCATATTTGTGATGTATGTCAATTAGGAAAACAAACTCATTCATCTTTTAAAATCAAAAATATTATTTCTACTACTAAACCTCTTCAACTCTTGCATATGGATTTGTTTGGTCCAACTAGAATTACTAGTATTGGTGGTAGAAAATATGCTTTTGTTATCGTAGATGATTTTTCTCGTTTCACTTGGGTAATTTTTCTGAGCCACAAAGATGAAGCCCTAAGAAATTTTAAAGTCTTCTATAAGAAGGTACAATGTGAAAAAGGGATATTACATTTCTACGATCAGTAGTGACCATGGAGGAGAGTTTGAAAGCAGAGCCTTTGAAAACTTCTATAATGATCAACGAATCTCTCACAGCTTATTTTCACCAAGATCACCTCAACAGAATGGAGTGGTAGAACGTAAAAACCGAACTTTGTAGGACATAGCAAGAACCATGATTGTGGAAAACTCTCTACCTCACCACTTCTGGGCAGAAGCTGTAAGCAGAGCATGTTATATTATCAACAGATGTCTGATTCGACCCATTCTTAAAAAGACTCCATATGAGCTATGGAATGGTAAGAAACCCAACATCAGTTACTTCCACCCATTTGGATGCAAATGCTTCATTCACAATAATGGAAAGACAATTTGGGTAAGTTTGATCCAAAAAGCGATGAAGGATTTTTCTTGGATATTCTCGCTCAAGTAGAGCATATAGAGTATTCAATAAAAGAACTTTATGCATTGAGAAATCCATTCATGTTGTTTTTGTGGATACTAACCCTCGCTTAAGGAATGAAAAACATCCTGAAGATGAGGAAATCTCTATTGTCCCAAAGTTTGTTATTACAAGAAAAGGCAGTCATGATCAGTCGACCAATCGGCAAAATCAGTCAACTGAGGAGCACATTGAAATCCAGGAACCGTTTTCTACTGAATAGTCAACCACAGTGGAAATGGAGCCAGTCACAGGTGTTCCAAGTGAATGGAAAACTGAACCTAGATATCCCCACAAGTTCATCATTGGAAATCCACAAGGAGGTATCACTACCAGAAAATCTCACAAGCTCAACTCTCACATGGCCTTAATATCACAACTTGATCCAAAAAAGGTTGATGAAGCCCTTAAAGATGACTACGAGGTCAAATCTATGAAAGATGAACTCGATCAATTTGAAAGAAATAAAGTGTGGGATTTGGTTCCAAAACCATCAAATGCTTCCATTGTGGAACTAAATGGGTTTTCAGAAATAAGCTGAATGAATCTGGTCAAGTAGTTCGTAACAAAGCAAGACTAGTTGCTCAAGGTTACACTCAGCAAGAGGGAATCGACTACGATGAAACATTTGCACCTGTAGCAAGATTAGAATCCATTCGAATACTACTTGCTTTTGCTAATCATAAAGGATTCAGGCTATTTCAAATGGATGTAAAAAGCGCCTTCCTAAATGGATATATCTCTGAAGAAATATACGTGAAACAACCTCCTGGCTTTGTAAGTAACAACTTCCCAAACCATGTATTCAAGCTGTCTAAAGCTCTAATACGAACTCAAGCAAGCCCCTCGAGCCTGGTATGAAAGACTAAGCTCTTTTCTCCTAAATCAAGGTCCCAAACGAGGTAATATCGTCACAACCTTGTTTATTAAGCGCTCAAATTCAGGTAATCTTATTACTCAAATTTATGTAGACGATATTATTTTTGGTCCTAACTTTGTATTATGTGAAGAATTCGCTCATATTATGAAAGGAGAATTCGAAATGAGCATGATGGGAGAGCTAACTTTCTTTCTTGGACTGCAAATCAAACAATCTCCTAAGGAGATTTTTATTAGCCAAACCAAGTACAACAAGGAACTCATAAAGAAGTTTGGTATAGAGAACGCAAAGCCTATTAGGACTCCAATGAGTCCAACAACTACGCTTGAAGAAGACAAGAATGGAAAAAGTGTGGATAAAATAATGTATAGAGGATAGATTTGATCTTTATTATATCTCACTGCTAGTCGACCAGATATAATGTTCAGTGATTGTAAGTGTGCAAGATTTCAGTCGGCTCCAAAGGAATCTCATTTGACTGCAGTTAAATGCATTATTAGATATCTCATTAGGACAACTGAATTAGGATTATGGTATGCTCATTCTAACAATTTTGATTTAAAAGGTTTTTCAAATGCGGATTTTGCAGGTGATAGGATTGACAGGAAAAGTACTAGTGGCACATGCCAATTGTTGGGGAATTCTCTAATTTCCTGGCATAGCAAGAAACAAAATTGTGTTGCCTTGTCAACTACTGAAGCAGAGGCTGTTGGAAGTTGTTGTACATAAGTTCTTTGGATCATGCATCAACTTCTCGATTATGATTTATCTCTTACCTCTACTCCTATATTCTGTGATAATACAAGTGCTATATGTTTGTCAAAAAATTCTGTGCATCATTCTAGGGCAAAACATATAGAAATTAAGCATTAATTTATTCGTCATCATGTTGCAAAAGGTGATATCTTTTTAGAGTTCATTTGTACTAAGTTTCAACTTGCTGATATTTTTATAAAACCTCTTTTGGAAGAAAGATTTTATCTACTGTGTAAAAAGATTGGTATTATGTCTATTATGTAAATAATCTTCCGTATCTTTATAAAATATTTTAATTTTTTAGTTTGCTTAATTGATGAGTGTATTAATTTGATATGAGTGCTACTATTACACTTCCATTGGTGCCGCCAAAGCAACTCCTCAGAAGTGTCACTTCTATCTGAACCTGCCCTTTCCTCTAACCGATGCAACCCTTCAACCTTCTAAAAGCCTAGATAAGTACCCCCTCCCTATCTCATTCTCCATCCTTTCTCACCAAATTCCTCTACCATGGCGAAGAGGAACCTCTCATCTTCCACTGCCACAAGACGAAGCAGACGATTTCAAAAAACCCAAAATCCTGAAGAAACCGTCGACCTTGAACCATCCCTTGATTCAGACTTCCTCAAAACCGATGGAGAAAACCCCCAAAAGGCCTGTATGCAAGAAAGGGAAAGTGGAAAGCACAAATTTTTGGCCAGAGGATAAACTGAACTTCTATGGACCAAGTGAGAAATCAAGGTTTGAGTCTGTTATAAGTCTAAATCTATGGCTTATGGATGCTCTGTAAGTCTCTCCCTTATGGAAAATTTGCACTGTGATAAGATTGGTATCTTTGACTTTCAATGTCTTTCTCCTTTGTTTGATACTATTGAAAATTCTGTGTATGAAGAGCCTATGAGGATGTTTTATGCAAATCTATTTGTTAATGACAAAGATGACTTGGAGTCAGTGGTTTTAGGTACTCAGATTGTTCTTGATTCCTATCAATTTGAAAAGATATTTTCTGCTAAGTTTCATGGTTATGATGTTTTTGTGTAAAATTCCTGGCCTAAAGACTTTGAAGTTTCTTTAGAAGAGGCAAAATCTTTTCTGTCTGAAAACCCTCCTGACATTGGTCCTAAAAATCTCAAGTTTGAACACCTTATTTTAGCTCACATGATAGCTACTACTCTACTTCCTAGGACTGGGTCTCTCAGCACTTTGACTACTAGAGATATGGTTGTTCTTTACTGTCATGTGAACAATTAAAGGCTTGAATGGTTTGTGTGGATTCATCAGTATATGCTTGAAAGTATCGGGGATATATCTTCTCCTCCTGCTTGTTTACCCTATGGGTTGCTCATCTCACATATTCTCGAGGTCATGAAGGTTGATTTGGCACCTTTCTCACCTAAGCACATTACAAGCACCTATGATAAGACAACCTTTGCTATGATGGGTTAAACCTTAAGTGACAATGGATGGGTCAGCCGTGCCAAGGTTGAAAGTGCTCCAGTGCAGGTTGAAGCACCCATTTAACCGATAGAGCCTCAGTCGACTACCACCAATACAACAGATTCAGCAAAGTCTAGATAGGGTAAAAATCTTGCTCATTGCAATGAAAGAACATGTGGAAAAAATCAGGGAAGTCTCCAAAGAAATAGGCACATATGTGGCTAAGCTCAGGATGGACATGGGAGCCACAAGGAGGCAAGGAATCGGGGCATTCAACTCCATATTAGAAAAGATGGACAAAATCACCAAAGAAGTTGAAACCTCCTATGACTCCTTCTGCACCAAAATGATCAATACCCTGAAGTACTTTCTGGAGAGGAACTAAGGCAATTGTGTGTGTGTCTAAAACAATTTTTTTTTGCTCTTTGCTTGTTTTTATTTTGTGAACTACTTTTTCTTTGGTCTGTAAGAACCATCACCATGTGCCTCTGCTGAAGGCATGACCTCTGCTACCCTAACTACTTTGTTTATTATCTACTTTATTATGTCTGTTTTATCTGCACTTGCTTCTTTCTTTTTGATTGATGTCAAAGGGGGAGAAACGTGATGAGTAAACCAGCGCAACAACTCAGGGGGAGCAGACATCTTAAGTTATGAAAGGGAAGTATACTCTGTTTACTCTCTTTGATTATCATCATCGAAAAGGGGGAGATTGTTACACCTAAGTTTCAATGATGACAATAGTGCAAATCTAACTGTATCCATTTAATTGCAGGAAATTAGGAGGGCAATACTACTTCAAAGGAAGTCCTTTTGTTAAATACATTAGAAAGGAAACAAGATCAAATGTAGCAAAAACAATGCTAAATCAAAGGACATCAAAGCCATAAAAAAGGAAACAAAATCAAGTGCAACCGCTAAAAGAAGTCAGAACAATGTTAAATCAAAGGACATCAAGGCCATCAAAAAGGAAAAAAATCAAGTGCAGCCGCTAAAGGAAGTCATGCCCTACTTCAAGGATTGACTTGGAATCTAGAGATACTGAAGATCGAGGACCAAGTCAAGCCACAAATCACTCCCTTGATTATGGATATGAAAAGGAAGGACGTAAATGAATCCAGCCCATCTCTTGTGCAGGATTCGGAGGCACCCCTTGGGTCAAATATCTTAGAATATTTTGTGCCTCAATCAAGGGTCAATCTGTAATGACTACTCAAAACTCTCCTATAAGAAGATTGGTAGACTCAAGAATTTAACTATGCAACTTACCACTGTTTTCTATGCCTTTCTCGTTCTTAGTACAAACAATGTATTCCTAAGTTTACTAGTGTCTCAAAAGATAGGAAGTGTTAGGAAGTAAAACAATAGTTGTGTCAAGCTTATAAAACATTGTTGCTGAAAATCTTTGGTGGTGAACAATCCATAAAACCGTTACTACTGTAACCAACTATTGAAGATCTAAGAGAACCCTTGTGACCCAAGAGAACTGGATGTAGGTACCACACTGGTACTAAACCAGTATAAAACTCCTGCGTTCTCAGTCTTTAATTTCCATGATATTTACTTTTTATCGTCAATCAAACCTGCTGATAAAGCAAAGTCGACTAAGTCTCTTCTAAGTCGACTAAGTTTTTAAATTAGTTACAATTCACCCCCTTGTACTTTCAGAAGTTTGGAAGTACATCAATGAGAGATTTGGTCAGTCAAATGGTTCTAAATATATTCAAATCCAAAGAGAAATCAGCTCAACCACTCAGGGTTCATCTGATATAGCTACTTACTTCACTAAAATAAGGAGTTTATGGGATGAATTGAACTTCTCCTATGTAGGGCCTGTTTGTTCTTGTGGAGCCCTACCTAAATTCATTGAGGATCAACAGTTATTTCAGTTCCTCAATGGTCTAAACGATTCTTATTCCACTGTCAAGAGTGCACCTATATTGATGAACTCTCTTCCACCCATTAGTAAAGCCTACTCACTCTTGCAACAAGCTGAAAGCCAAAGGTAAGCCCATTCTACTGCTTCAAATAGTGATATAGCCTCTTTTCTGGTGTCTCCAACATCTTCCACCACTAATAGGAACTTCGCTCAGAAGGTCAACTTTGAGACTAGGAAGGGTACTACATATCTTACTTGCAAGAAACCTGGACATAGTGTGGACAAGTGCTACAGACTCTATGGGTTTGCAGCAGATTTCAAATTCACGAGAAATAAGAAGTTTGCTTCCTGTGTTCAGGCTAAGAACTCATCAGTTATCCCTGCAAATCCTTTTCCACAAACCTCTAACTCTTCAGCACATTGATTCACCAAAGAACAATATCAACATCTCTTGACCTTGTTTCAACAGCTCAAATATCTGCTGGTCCCACTTCTGAAGCTACAACTTTGGACAACTCTTCTTTTGATCACTTTGCAAGTTTGTTTAGCAGATATGCTGTAGTTTCTGTGGATTCTCATACATGTGCATCATCACAGTTAGCTGTAAATCCTTGGATCTGTGCCACTAACCACGTGACTCCACATAAACACCTTCTGTTCAATGTGCAACCTTTAATTAAACCTTTTCTAGTAATTCTACCTAATGGATATAAAGTTAAGGTTATACCAACTGGATCATTGCATCTTATACATGATATAAGTTTACCGAATGTCCTTCTTGTGCCGTCTTTTCATTTTAACTTGATATCTATCCATTAACTCATATCTCAATTGGCACTTTTTACCAAATCACTCTGTTCTTTACTGGGCCCTTCTCTGAAGAGGCCACTGGAAATTAGTAAACCTGCAGGCAGGCTCTATTACCTTTATCCAGATGCAGATCTTTTTCCAGTTTCATCTACTTCTATGTCTGTTTGTTCTCCTTGTAATACTTTACCTATTCCTAAGTCTGATATTAGTGATCCTACTTGTGATCAATCTTCTATGCTTGTTTCAATCCCAATATCTTCTAATTAGTCCAATCAGTTTACTCATCCTGTTGTTAGTGTTTCAACTTGTAATCAATCACCTCCTATCAATAAAATGAAATTATTTTGGCATCAGAGACAGGGCATATGACTTTTAATAGAATGAGATCTATATTATATTTGTCTGATAAAGTATCATCTAAATGGTCTTTTATCTGTCCTATATTTCCAATGGCCAGACAACAAAGATTGCCTTTCTCGAACAATGTTATACACTCTGCTGCCCCTTTTCAATTAATTCATATTGATATTTGGGGTCATTACAACACTAGAACCTATAATGGTTTTAGATATTTTCTAACATTAGTTGATAACCATACAAAAATCACCTGGACTCATCTTTTATCTTGCAAAAGTAATGCCCTCTATATTCTTAAAGCTTTTCCAACATGGTTAGGGTACATTTTCAGTCATCTGGTCAAGCCTTTATATCTGATAATGCCTTTGAGCTTGGTAGTAGTTCTGAGGCTATTATGTTCTTTTCTAGCCAAGGCTTCTTACATCAAACCACAATCCCTCATACTTCTCAATAGAATAGAGTTGTAGAAAGAAAACACAAGCATTTGTTGGAGGTATCAAGGGAACTTATGTTTCAATCTAATCTTCCACTCGAATATAGGGGAGATTGTGTATTAATTGCCACTTACCTCATAAATAGAATGCCCTCAGTTGTACTTCAGAATGTTTCTCCTTATGAGAAACTTCATCACTCTCCTCCAACTTATGACCATCTGAAATCTTTTGGTTGCTTATGCTTTGCCACTTCCCCTAAGGTTGGTAGAGATACGTTTCAATCCAGGTCTATCACTTTTGTTTTTTGGGGTACTCATGTGGTAAAAAAGGCTACAAACTTCTCAACCTTGTCATGCCATATTTTTCTCAAGGTATGTAGTATTTCATTAACATGTTTTTCCTTGCAAATCTACTTCTCCTTCTATGTTTCCTTCTCCCTCAGAATATATGGATTCTGTCACTCCACCAACAACCTCTCCCTCTACTCCTACTATTGTTCCCTCTGTTTCTCCTCCTATAACTTCTCCTCCTAGCACCTTGCCCTCTGATTCTTCTACGTCTCCTCCTACTTCTTCCTCTACCCCTGCAAATCCATCTCCTAATCCTTTGAGGAAATCTGCCAGAACTGTTCAACAACCCACTTATCTTAAGGATGTATTTTCTCTTCTGATCTATCCCCTGCTTCTCTTCCAACTTCTTCCAAGGTTACTTCTAGTGATATACATGTGCATGAGCCTCAGTTCTACTAGCAGGCAGCTTCTTATCCTATATGGAAAGAGGCAATGCTAAAGGAATTTCAGGCACTTGATGCAAATCAGACCTGGGACATTGTATCTCTCCCTCTTCATAAGAAGATTATTCCTTGTAAGTGGCTATATAAGATCAAACAACGAGCTGATGGCTCAATTGAGAGGTATAAAGCCAGGTTGGTCATTAGAGATGACACACAAAGGGAGCGCATTGACTTTACTGAGACCTTCTCTCCTATTTTCAAGCTCACCACTATCAAGTGTTTGTTGACTCTTGTTGTTAAGTAGAGCTAGAATGTCTTTCAACTTGATATGAACAATGCTTTCCTCCATGGTGATCTCCATGAGGAGGTTTATATGGAGATACCTCATGGCCTTGAAGTGTGTGCCTCTTCTGATTCATTCCCTTTGGTCTGCAGACTCAAGAAATCTCTTTATGGCCTTAGGAAGGCCTCCAAACAATGGTTTTCAAAATTGTCTGAGGCTTTGCATTCAAGAGGCTACATTGCTAGTATGAATGATTATTCTCTCCTCTCCAAAACCTCTGTTGCCTCTCAAGCGGTATTGGCTGTCTATGTTGATGACATTTTATTAGCTGGTAATGATCCTGTAGAGATGGAGCCCTTAAAGTCTTTCTTAGATGCACAATTTAAAATTAAGGATTTGGGGACAGTCTACTACTTCTTGGGTTTGGAGATTTCTCTATATTCTCAGGGATATATCATGTGTCAACACAAGTTCACCAGTGATCTCCTCTCTAAATTTAATTGCCAACACTTTTCCCTTGTGAAGACTCCTTTGGATCCCTCTGTCAAGCTTGTGTTAGATATGGGTGAACCTGTTTCTGACCCTAGTTTTTATAGAAGGTTAATTGGGAAGCTCAATTTCCTCCAGCACACTAGGCATGATATCTCTTTCTCAGTCCAACATCTTAGTTAATTTCTTCAAAAGCCACAAGTGCCTCACATGCCATCTACTATACATGTGCTCCGATATCTCTTGAATGACCTTGCTCAGGGCATCCTCCTATCCAGCTCTTCTGATTTTTCTTTGCAAGCTTATTCTAATTGGGCAGCGTGCTTCATTTCTCGCAAGTCAGTCACTGGTTATTATATTACCCTTGATGGCAGCCCTATTTCTTGGAAGAGTAAGAAAAAACCTACAATCTCTTTATCTTCAACTGAGGCTGAGTATAGGGCTCTGCACAAGGTGACAACTGAAGTCACTTGGTTGATTAGGCTCCTGGGTGATCTTGGTTTACCTATTTCTAGCCCTGTTCCCTTTTTCTGTGAGAGTCAGCCAACTTTCCATTGTCACGACCCAAAACCCAACTAGTCGTGATGAAACTTAGCCCAACCCGCTAGATAAGCCAATTTAATAATAATCCAATTCAAATGAGATTTATTGAGAGAAATAATGATAATAAAGCTGAATTTTTATACAAAGAGTTCCCAAGGACTGGCAGTACAAATCATGAGCTTCTAAGATTTAGAATTTACAAAGCTGGTATGAAATAAGGTACATCATCTGTTTGCAATATACATGAACAGATTAAAATTCTAAAGCTACCAAGATTAAGAGGCAACTATGATAGGAACGCAGGTACATCTTCAAATTCATCTCCCTCCGTACACACCAACATCATCACCACTATCTGCACGCAAGGTGCAGAAGTGTAATATGAGTACAACCGACCCCATGTACCCAATAAGTACAAACCTAACCTTAGGTTAAAAGTAGTGACGAGCTGGAACAAAGGTCAGAGTCCAACTCTAATAACCAACAACAAATCATAACAACATAATAAAATGGTACAAGAAATAACTCAGAGGTATGATGCTCAACTCGTTTATAGTTACGGGAAAATAGGCGTGTTTTTCAAAGATGTCAGTAAAACTCAATTCTTTTCACCAAATCACAAAAAATATGAGTAAGTCTGAAGATTGTAATTTTTTCCCAAAAACCTTTCAACAATAAATAAGTTGTTTTATTTTCAGATAGCATGAGGAAAGTATATCTCTATGCCTACATGTCAATATGCAAGTGAAATCATGAATGTCACCAAAATTGGATAGCATGAGGAAATGCATCTCTATGCTTGTATCTCAAGTATGCATGTCAAATGCAAGCAGTGATGAACTCATGTACTCATACTCTCAGAGTACTCAATCTCACTGTCTCGCACTCTCGCACATCATGCTCATTACTCAACACACTCAGTCACTCAGCATTGTACAGGGCAGATCCAACCCAAACATAAATAAATCCTCACACTCAGCCACTCAATACTGTACAGGGCAGATCCAGCCCAAAAATCAATAGCAACTGCGCACGCTGTGGGTGTGCATACTCCGGAGGGGCTGATCCAGCCCAAGCGTTATAATAATCCAATCATGGCATAAATCAATAATACCTACTGCAATGTGCAGCACGATCCCATCATGAATCAATAATACCTATTGCAGCGTGCAGCCCGATCCCATAAACATCCTCACAGATAGGCCCTCAACCTCACTCAGTCATCAATCTCTCCAGTCTCTCGGGCTCACAATGTCATGAAAATCAGCCCCAAAAATGATGATGTGATGTATCAATAAATGGTAACAGAGACTGATATATGATATGCAAATGAATGCGTATGACTGAGTATGTAATTGCAATGTAAGCAAATAACTCAATAGTAGAAATCACCTCAGTGGGTCCCAACAGGATAAGCATATAGCCTAGACATGGTTTCTAACATGGATCACAACTCAATTACTCTAGCACGTAGAGATTTCACATATACAAATAAGATTAGGTAACTACACAGTACCACAGAAATAATCGAGTCACAATTCAGACGGTGCACACCCACACGCCCGTCACCTAGCATGTGCGTAACCTCAACACCAAACACATAACCCGTATATTCAGGGGTTCATACCCTCAGTACCAAGTTTAGAAGTGTTACTTACCTCGAACAAGTCGAATCCTATACTAAGCAAGCCAAACAATACTCCAAGAATGCCATCCTGCCCGTACCGATCTCCGAACGGCTCGAAACTAGCCAAAAGTAACTCAAGAATATCAAATAATGCCTAATGGAACAATTCCAAATGATAAAGGTCGAATCTTTAATCAAAACCCCAAAATCAACAAAAAAGGAAAAATCGGGCCTGCACCTTGTAACCCGATAAAACTTACAAAATCCGATAATCCATTCAATTACGAGTCCAACCATACTAGTTTCACTCAAATCCGACTCCGAATCGATGTTCAAAACTCAAAAGTTCACTCTATCAAACTTTTGACAAAACCCCCCAATTTTCTCTTTTAAATTCACAATCCAATTACCAAAAATGAAGATAGATTAACAAAATATAACCAAATCGAGTAGAGAACTCTTACCCCAATCCATATGGTGAAAATCACCTCAAAAATCATCTCCATCCGAGCTTCACAACTCCAAATATGAATAAAATGACCAAGCCCTCGATTTATAACTTCTGCCCAGCAATTTTTGCATTTCGAACAAAGGGCCGCTTCTGTGGCGTCGCTTTTGCGACAAAATTCCCGCTTCTGCGAAAAACACTGGAGGTATGCTCTTCCGCACCTGCACAACATGCCCCATTTCTGCGCAAGCACAGGTGAGACACAAAACACGCTTCTGTGTACATACCCGCTTTTGCGTCACAACTTTCGCTTCTGTGCTGCCGCAGATGCGGTCCACTTCCCCGCTTTTGCGGAAATCGTGCTCCCAACTCTACTTCGCATCTGCGTCCACATGACCGCATTTGCGGCTCCGCACCTGCGCCCAATATTCTGCAGGTGCGGTCACACCAGGTCCAGCAAAGGCCAGCCATCATACATGAATGAAAGATGATCCGAAACACGTCCGTAACTCACCCGGGCCCCTCGGGACCCCGTCTGAATATACTAACAAGTCCCATAACATAATACGGATTTACTCAAGGCCTCAAATCACACATAACAACATCGAAACGATGAATCTCACCTCAAATCGAACTTAAATGAACTTTGAACTTTCAACTTCCAAAATTCGCGCCGAAACATATCAAATCAACCCGGAATGAACTCAAATTTGCACACACAAGTCCCAAAATGACATAACGAAGCTATTCCAATTCTTGGAACCACAATCCAAATTCGATATCCTCAAAGTCAACTCTCGATCAAACTTATGAACTTTCCAAACCTTCAAATTTCCAACTTTCACCAATTAGCGCCGAAGCCTTCTAAAAACATCCAAATGCAAATCCGGGCATACGCCCTTGTGCAAAATCACTTCCGGACCTAACGAAACCATCAAAACTCCGATCCAAGGTCGAATACTAAAAGGTCAAGCTTGATCAACTCTTCCAACCTTAAAGCTTCAATCATGAAATTCCTTTTTCCAAATCAATTCCAATTAACCAGAAAAACCAAAACCGACGATTCACACAAGTCATAATACATCATACGAAGCTACTCATGCTCTCAAACTATTGAGCGAAGTGCAAGTGCTCAAAATGACCGGTCGGGTCATTAAATCTTCCCCACTTAAACATACGTTCGTCCTCGAACGTGCCCAGAGTCGTTCCTAAGCCATCAAACCGCCGTGTAACCTTACCATGCACATACCCGAGGGTGATCCCACATCACCCTAATCCATATAAGCCTGACGACATAACCTAACTGAAGATCCTTAATTCAACCTTAGCCCATAAACCTTAGAATCTATTTTTCAACATCCAGAATTTTCTATAAGATCCGAATCTCGCATCTACACACTGTATATGTCTAACCAAGCTGCATCAAGACATAACCATAACCCAAGATACAATCACATGATATACCACATAACTCAAATGCTCATAGCAATAATTTATAATCACCGTAGCTGCTTAAAAAAATAATCCTGGTACTGGTAATAAATCTCATATCAAACAAAACCTCGTTCTAAAACCTTTGCACAATGCAGATGATGAAAGAAACATGCAGAAAATCATAACAATTCATCAGATCAACAAGTCATGGAGCTCCTTCTCCTTTGTCAAGAACTATGCCAATTTCTAGGCCGATCAGCGACATTATCCTTCCAAATATACCGCAATCAAATCCGATAGCACCCATTCAAGGTCCAATGACCTTACCTTATCAAGAACAACTATTATATTGACATGCCACACTAATACTACCTAGAATCACAACTTGTGCAATCCGTGTACCAATAAGCAACCATTCAAATGTACCCAAAATGGAAATTGACTCAAATGGGAGAACCGTCCTGCAAACTCAACAAGTACCACCACAACCAAAATGCTATGAAACCATCATACATAGTAGAACCAAGACACACTAATCTAACACAAAGGATTATATCCCGGCATAACCCAGCTGCAATGCGTGACCCCATCCAAACACCAGCCCATATGAAATACCTCAAGCCACAATGCTCAAAATCAACAACCACGCATAATTCGACATCAAGTACCCAAGGTGCATGACCATAACCACAGAGAAGTAAATAACACAATACCACAACCCAAAAGGACCATAACCAAGGCGCAATCAACCATTCCACACCCCAATCACCAAATCACACGAAGTCCGCTATAAGGCCCAAATAGAACCGCACCATGTGTGCATATAACCAATAAATTACAATCCCCCAAAGCACAGAAGAGTATTAAATAGAACATACCAGATACGAATTAGATCAATTCTAACCGAATGACACATCCCTCAACAGTAGCAGTACAGAGTCAACCAACCCGACCCGGTGTAGAATATACATCCTCATTAGGCCTACCAATGGCCCCCCAAATCAACCCTTGTCATCCACAAATAGCTAATTAACCCTCCGAAAGTTTTCAATGACCAAATCATAACACATACTATCATCTGGATAGCTTTGGCCACATCTTCACAGTCCACAACCACGAAACAATCTGTTTCTGAGAACGCCCAATCTCCAAATCCATAGAACACACGAATCACCCTATCTAATCCCAACTCCACCGCCCAAATATCTAAAACATCTCTCATACACGATCATCCCACGAGGAATACTTCTATAATTCTTCCGTGCCGCATAGCAAAAATCTGAATATCAGCAGTCGATCAACCAAGCGAGTACTGCAATACCAATGAAGCATCCGTAAGTCAAAACACAGTGCCCTTCTGAATGTACACTCTACTCAGGTAATAAAAATTAGTGCCAACATCTGGAATCATTTGTGTTGCATAAACTCATGATCTTCCTTTTGGAACTGATTCGTATACTTGCAGATGCAAATCCCACTCTCAAACAACACCTCATCTATCGTGCCATCATATGAAATGTACGAGAATCTCCTAATCAACTCTGAGTCACAAGCAAAATACATACCGGGTCTGTCGGAAACCTTCCATTTGATATCATCCAGGAGAAAATCACAATACACAACATGCTCCTCACGCTGGTAGGAAATATCCATCTCAAATCGTGGTACAAACCATCGAAAACTCTTCGAAACCCATTTGCACATAACAAGGCCATCATAATTGAATCTTTATAACTCAACCAAGCCACACAGGTCATCAAAACCCAAGAGCATTGCCACAAAACACTTGTAGAGACTCACCACAGCATAAGTACCCAAAGAACCAATCATATCCATTACTGTGCTGATCCAACCTACTATCAAGCTGTCCTACTTCTCCGAGTTTCTTCTGAATTGACTTGAAGTTGATACTTCTCCTTGCCATAATACCACGATCCTCAACAAAAACTCACCACACGAGACCCTAGTATAAAACCACACTGCCCTAAGTCCCATAAGTCGTTGTATTCCCTCTTAAGCACCCCAAAGTACCATGACCGAGACACCCACTCTGAAGAGACCATATGTGAACCTAAAACTGTTTCCTTTACCCCCATGATACTGAATGTATAATCCATAATGATATAGAAATACCACGAGTCTCGACACCATCCAATGTCAATATCAGATTCTAACCATATACAAATCCTGAAAGTTCCCAATTGCCACATATAAATCTTGAATGCATTAGAACCCTTTCGAGAGTCATCTACCCTACTCAAATCTCAATTACACTACCCAAATAAGACGAACGACCTATGCCCTATTAGCTCAATAATACCCAAAGAAGTAATCCACACCTCTAAGCAACCGAGTGAATCCCTTTTCTTAGTACGTCACATCTACCACTAACAACAAACCCAAATTATTCTAAGATTACTATATATCCACCATGTGTACTGCACCACGCATCCAGAAATTTCCTCGCTTAAGTCATCCTCAAAACCAGTCTCTACAAGTTGTAAATGATCCACAAGTATACCTCAAACTGAACCCAAAACAATACGTAACCATGTAACCAAATCGTCGATAGCAGACTCCCCCACTTGGCTCAAAGCCATAGATCAAAACACTTGATAACTCACAATGCCCATACTCTATTACTACCTTGATCTCGCAGTGATATCCAACTAAATCCTTCATAAGCTCATGTAACACAACCATATAATATCTCAAATCATCTGCTAAGCTGGCATTCATCCTCGTGACGGTCAGGTCAACTTTCTCCACCAAATCGCAACACATATAAACCACTAGTAGAAAGAAACTCTCCATACAATATCATAAGGATCACACATCCGTGGATTACCCCAATAGTGATAACCCACCTGCTTAGCTTCAAACTGACATCTCTCTATAACCCTTCACAGCTATAACTACTATGCCATCACTTAATCTTCCTGAGTCTGAACTCACAACAAGTCATGAAAATCTACTTCGTTCCACAATTAAACAACTTGAAAAATCTTTCAACACACTCATAACTCAAGATGTCACATCAAGACAGAAGTCAAGCACCCAATAGTCCTTTTCACATCCCAAGCAATCTCTTCACGTCATATTCAAACCATTTAAACACATCCCGCAGTCACATCATACTCATCATATAGCCATCCAACCACTCATCGAGCTACAAATTCCACTTATAGGGACACTACCGGACTTATAAGTCCAAAAGCATGTGCTCACACAACCGAAATCCTTGTGCTCAAGCTACAGTCAGAACCCGACCTCAAGTCCTCCAAACTAGCCCATCATCAGCACACAAAAATCACATCTCACACATCATCCATGAATAGCCTTTTTCACATTAGCTTCCGCTAGTTCAAGAGTTTGCTGAGCTTCTTGTGGATCAATGTCACTACCCTTCTCCGCATCATTTACTAAAACAGTGATCTCATTATCACAAGCCGTCGATGCACAACTGGTACTGAGCGCTCACATACGAATACAAGTGAGTGGAAGGAATTCAAAGAGTTACGCTTCAAGCTGAATCAATGCCGCACGATAAGGCTAGAAAGATGGGAAGTTTATCCTAAATGCCCTGTAGCCTCTCGAAGATAGGTATGGACGTCATCACGCCGATCCGTAAGACTCTACTAGATACTTGCTCATGACTCGTAGAACCTATGATCTTATAGCTCTGATACCAACTTGTCACGACCCAAAACCAGTTAGTCGTGATGGCACCTAGCCCAAGTCGCTATGTAAGCCAATTTAATAATAATCCAGTTCAAATGAGATTTACTAAGAGAAATAATGATAATAAAACTGAACTTTTATACAAAGAGTTCCCAATGACTGGTAGTACAAATCACGAGCTTCTATGATTTGGAATTTATAAAGCTGGTATGAAATAAGGTACATCATCCGTTTGAAATATACATGAACAGATTAAAATTCTAAAGCTACCAAGATCAAGAGGAAGCTATTACCGGAACACAGATACATCTTCAAATTCATTTCCTGGCGTACACAGCAACATCAGCATCCAACATCTGCATGCAAGGTGTAGAAGTGTAGTATGAATACAACCGACCCCATGTACTCAATAAGCAACAAACCTAACCTTAGGTTGAAAGTAGTGTTGAGCTGGAACAAAGGTCAGAGTCCAACTCCAATAACCAGCAACAGATCATAACAACATAATAAAATGGTACAAGAAATAACTCAGAGGTATGATGCTCAACTCTTTTATAGTTACGGGAAATAGGCATGTTTTTTAGAGATGTCAGTTAAACTCAATTCTTTTCACCAAATTACCAAAAATATGAGTAAGTGTGAAGACTGTAATGTTTTCCCAAAAACCTTTCAACCATAAATAAGATGTTTCATTTTCAGATAGCATGAGGAAAGTACATCTCTATGCCTACATGTCAATATGCAAGCGAAATCATGAATGTCACCAAAATCAAGTAGCAAATGGAAATGCATCTCTATGCCTGTATCCAAGTATGCATGTAAAATGCAATGCATCTCAGTGATGAACTCATGTACTCACACTCTCAGAGTACTCAATGTCACTTTCTCGCACTCTCACACATCACGCTCAATACTCAACGCACTCGGTCACTCAGCACTGTACATGGCAGATCCAGCCCAAACATAAATAAATCCTCACACTCAGCCACTTAGTACTGTATAGGGCAGATTTATACCAAAAATCAATAGCAACTGCACTCAGTATGGGTGTGTAGACTTCGGAGGGGCAGATCCTGCCCAAGCGCTATAATAAGCCAATTATGGCATGAATCAATAATACCTGCTGCGGCGTGTATTCCGATCCCATCACGAATCAATAATACCTGCTGCAACGTGCAATCCGATCCCATCATGAATCAATAATACCTGCTGCGGTGTGCAGCCTGATCTCATCATAAATCAATAATACCTGCTGCGACGTGCAGCTCGATCCCATATACATCCTCACAGATAGGCCCTCGGCCTCACTCAGTCACCAATCTCTTTAGTCTATCGAGCTCACAATATCATGAGAATCAACCCTAAAAATGATGATGTGATGCATCAATAATTGGTAACCGTGACTGAGATATGATATGCAAATGAATACGTTTGACTGAGTATGTAATGGCAATGTAAGCAAATAACTCAATAGTAGAAATGACCTCAGTGGATCCCAACAGGATAAACATATAGCCTAGACATGGTTTCTAACATGGATCACAGCTCAATTACTATATCACGTAGAGATTTCATAAATACAAATAAGATTAGGTAACTACACAGTACCACAGAAATAACCGAGTCATAATTCGCACGGTGCACGCCCACACGCCCGTCACCTAGCTTGCGTGTCACCTCAACACCAAACACATATCACGTATATTCAGGGGTTCATAAACTCAACACCAAGTTTAGAAGTGTTACTTACCTGGAACGGGTTGAATCCAATACCGAGCAAGCCAAACAATACTCCAAGAATGCCATCCCGTGCGTACTGTTAAGTGGGGATTTTGACTACTTATTAGCACCATTTAGCTTTTGTTTTAGTCTAAAGCATTGAATTGTGTTCCCGAAACTGATGAAATATGAAAATTACAGGAATGTTGGAAGTTGGACTCCGAGATGAAATCCGACTCAAAAAGGAGTAATCTAAATACAAGGCAATAAAAGGCACAGAAGCTTACAAAGTGCGGACCGTAGAATTTCATCTGCGGCCGCAAACAATGAAAGAAATCCCAACAGACTTTCTAGAAAACTGCGGACCGCACATGAATTGTGCGGCTGCAAAAGATGAGCTTGAGATCAACTTAAGAGAGTGTCCAAATTCCCAAGTTCCGAGTCCCTCAGAATTGCGGACCGCACAAGAATTGTGCGACCGTAGAAGAAGTTCCTTGGGGCCGCAGAAGTAAAGGTGCGGACCGCAGTGCTAAATATGTGGACCACAGGAATGTTGCCTCGCGACCGTAGTTAAGAATTATACGGCCGCAGACCTCCACCTCCTGACAAGATGAAGAAACCTGCAGACTGCACATAGAATTGTGCGGCCGCAGAACCTCCCGAGGGGCATTTTTGTCCGAAATTGTCAGCCTTGTATAAATAGAAGAGTTTCACGAAATTAGGTCAAGTTTTGAATATTTCAAGTACTGTAGTTGTTTATCTTTGCTTCTTTAGGAAACTTTAGCTTATTTTGGTGATTTAACATTTATTCTCTATTTTAATCTTCCAATATGAGTTTTATTATCTTTTCTTCTTTGTTTCCTTCTACACCCACTATGCGTAGCTAGATTTTTACTAGGGTTGTGACCCAACCGTAGTGTGTAAACCTTATGGGTAATTAATTTTATGCTTGTTTATGAATGTGTGTTTGTTATTTAGCTTAGTTCATGCTTCAATTGTAGAATTAATGGTTGCAAATATTGATTCATGCCTATTTGACTTAGTCTCTTCTTGAGAAAGAGGGACCTAGTCTAGGTTAATTTAGCTAACATGGAATTGGGTCAATGGAGAGATTGATTAACCCAATTAAAGGGTTTAACCTAGAGATAGTAACAACCCGACTTGAGCTCTTATCAACCGTTGTGGTAAATACCCGTTTGATCTTGAGAAAGCCAAATTGGGAAAAACCACTCACTGACCGAGGGAAATTGAGTGGGCAACGTAGTGTTGTGAGCTATATGTTTACCTTGAAAATAGTAATTACAATTGGATTTGATTTTGTGGTTCTATAATACATGATCTATTTTTATGCTAGTTGTTAGGCAGTAAATGCTAAGTGTGAAACTAAAAAATAAGATAAGAGCTTGAAGGTAGTGTGACAAGCAAACCGAGTGGCCGAGAATCGGGGCCTCGAGCTGGCATTTACGGGGCCTCGAGGTCGAGCTAAGCGTTAGGCTGTGAACAACCGATGAAAGACTAACAATTCTAAGGGCCTTGGTGATGGCTCTTTATGATCAATAATGAGCAATAAATGAAGAAGATTTAACGAAACACAATAAATGTAAGCAATGTACTAAATGTAAGCAATAAAATCAGGGGAGAATGTGTTTAAGTTAGATTGCAGAGAATGTTCTTGTTCTTCTATTGAATATTGTATCCTTCTTTAAAAAACGATAGGGGTCCCCTTTATATAGGAAGGGGAATCCCAACATGGTACACGCGTAATTATTACAAAGAAAACGTAGCTGGTACAACTATTCACTAGTCTAGTACAGACTAGTACTACTCTTGCAGGGATTGTCAGCTTTGGTCACATGCCTTGGGAACTTCCCGCTTGTTCATGGTAGCCACCGATTTGTGCTGCCCCGAGGTCGAGTAAGGAACCCTCGGGGTTGAACCTCGAGCTGTGCCTCGGGCTTTCCCGGTGAAGCTACGGAATGCTACAATGATCATAAAATCGGACTCTTTGATTTCAGCCATATACAGATAGTCCCCGCATTTCTTAGAGTAAAATAATAAGAAACAGTCTTGAATTCTTGCCTCTTCGATATTTCCATCACGACGTTAGTTACGCCCTATCAAGCGATTGACGTGACAAGCAGGGTGTCTAAAGGTCGCGTCCGTACAGCCCTTGAAAAGCCTTCGAATTAATTACATCGGCTGGCTATCTTTGGCCCGTTCCAACGTACACGTTTGGCCTCTATGAATACTTCTGCCTTCGCCCCTTATTATCCACTGCATCATCAAACCTTCAAAAGAGTTCTTCCTACTTCTCTCTTGTGTTCTCTTCTGATTATAATTTCATTTCTCCCTTGAAATCTTTCAACAAGAATGTTGAAAACTTCCATCTCTATCCCTCAGGAAGATGTGCCTTCCTCTTCCTCACACTTATCTAAGGGCAAAGCGACAGCACCCTCTCATGTTGGGGAATTCATCCCTGGAGCCTTTGAAACGACCTCTGACTTCAAGACCGACAAACCTTCTTCGAAGCCGGGACGCTGTGAACCTGTGTCCCGATATATTATTTTAATAATAGATGCCGAAAATATGAGGGCCGACTGCCGCTGGGGGGACTCGGTGCTAGTGGAGATTCCTTCTCGGAGGGAGGACATAACGACATACAAGGCCGGCTTCCTTAGTGTGTATACCTATCCATTTACCCTTGGCCTGGTAGAGCCATCCTCGCTTTCAATAGACCCCGTGATCTTCGACTTCTGCGGACGATATCGAGCGACTCTCGGCTAAATTCATCAGTCATTCTGGCATATTGTTTACATGACCAGACATTATACGAACATGATTGAGAGGATGCCGTTCACCCTCGACCATCTGATCAGAATGTACAGTCCCTGACTCTTCCGTAGGGGCCTGATTAAGCTCCACTATCGGGCCTTGAGAGCCCTTTTTGCTTGTACTGACGAGGTTGGGAATGGAGGGTGGATGAGCCGTTTCATCCGAGTTAGGACTTCGGACCTGATTCCAGTGGAGAGGATGCCATTCCCTGAAAGGTGGAACATGAAACGTAAGTGGATATGTTAATTAAATGTTCTCTTTTCCTTTTGGGTAAATCCCCTCACGAACTGACTTCCTCCGCTGATGCAGTTGTCGCAGTGTACCCTAGTGCGGTTAAGGACCTCTCAGGCTAGGTTAGCCAGCTAGATTGGATTAGCCCAAACGTTGAGCGCGTGTGGCGCAATTTGTCCAGGGCTCGATGGGAAGCCAAGGACCACGGTGAGCCTTTATTTTTGCTGTTATTGAATCCCACAAAAGATCTACCACCGGTTGCGCCCTCATTTCTTGTGTTTATATTTTGTATTTGCGCAAGTCTGGGGGAGGTCTTCTTGATGAGAGAAGCACCGCTTGGTGAAGCGGATACCCCGAAACCTGTCTAAGAGAAGAAGGCCAAGGTGGAAGAACCTAAGGCTGATTCGGCAACCTTATCTCCAGAAGTGCCGGGGAGTCCCCGAGCCGAAGGCAAGAAGGAAGATGATTCCTCGGTAGCACCCAAGGGGGGAGAAAGCCTGACA
Organism: Nicotiana attenuata; assembly: GCF_001879085.1. Taxonomy (NCBI): domain Eukaryota; kingdom Viridiplantae; phylum Streptophyta; class Magnoliopsida; order Solanales; family Solanaceae; genus Nicotiana; species Nicotiana attenuata. The sequence continues at coordinate 9,573,045 of NC_031992.1, forward strand.
GTCTCACGTACTGCTGAGTCGATGGCTTCTAAATCGAAACTTGATTCCGTTGTTGTCTACCTTGGGCTGAAAGGCCTTCGAGGGTGTATCGGGTAATACCCCCGAGCCGATTAACGGCCAAAATATTTCTCGTGCTGAGGCGCATTTGGTAGGCGGTCTGGGGGAGCATAGTTTTGAAGCTTTCTAGAAACAAGAGACGGCCCCGATTGATCCCGTTGGGGTTGTTGAAGTGAGCGATTCCCCTCTGGGATCGACTTTTCCTTCGAGGGAGATGTAGGATGCCCAAAATAAAGAGTCTTTCGACGTGGGGGCGCCCGTCGGAGATAAAAATGTGTTTGAAAAGCTTTTTGCTGCGCCTGAGGAAAAGCCTGAGATTGACGCCTCGCTTATTTTTAGTGATATCGATGTAGTTTTCTCGTAAATTATGCTCGGTGCCCTGATCTTTGTCCTGCTAACTTTGTTTCTTGCATGGTTCCAGGCCAAGGTGCTTTATAATCAGACCTTTGCCAGGTTTCAAGCCGAGCTGACTCATTATGAGGGTGAGCACAGGAAGCTTACCTCGGAAGCCGATGAGCTTAGATCTCTTTCTACCAAGAGGGAGGGGGAGTTCCGTGGTCTTCGGGATTGTTTGGAGGCGGCGTCCCGAGAAAGGAATCATCTTACTGAGCAGGTTATATAGTTCCAATTTGTTTTTTATTTACGTGCTTATCCGACTTTAGTGCTTTAACACCTCCGGGTCGATCTTTGCAGCTTGAGAAGAAAGATGTCCTATTGAGGGAGGAACTCCGAGCCAGGGACTCTGAAATTCTCGAACTCAAACGACACGTGAGTGAGATAGTCTCTGAGAGAGATACTCTCCAGGGGGAGGTGGTCTCAGTCGGATATCAACTTGACGATGCGAGGGCGGAGAGTAATAAGTATAAGGGCCTTCATACTGAGTTGGTTGTCGCGCTATCCGAGGTTAGAGCTGAAGCCGAGGCATTCGTATCCTCGTACAAAGAGGATGCTGCTACTAAAAATGCTCATGCCAGGAAGGTGTCCAAGGAGGCCGAGATGCAATTGTTCCGAGCCGTGAAGCATGCCCGGTTAGAATCTCAGAGGCAGGCTCTCGAGGATGTGTATTCGGGGAGCATCGATTTTTCCGCCGAGATCGAGAGGGTGAAGACCCTGGAAGAGGAGGCCGCGACCCTGCTTTTTTCTGAAGGCGAGCCGAGCAGTGGCTCGGGAGATGATGTAGGTAGAGGTGGAATCCCCGAGGGGAAGAGGCCGTTGAAAATTCGGGGGCCGCGGTCGGTACTGTTGAAGGCACAACTTTCGAGGGAGCCGTCGAAGGCATAGCCCCGGTGATGGATTAGGGTTTTATTTGCTCTCTCTGTGAGGGCTTCAAACATAAGTCTTGTAAAAGTACCCTTGTGAACTTTCAACATATATGTGAAAGGCTTTTTGTTTTTCATCGTTTCTCGTTTTTCCTTTGCTTTTTAGGAATAAACTATGACGCTCGTTGACAATTGGTCTGAATTTTTGGGCCTCAAATTGAACCCTTAGGTTTCTGCTACCGCTGAGCGATTTGTAATGGTCGAAAGTTGACCGTTTGGGGCTTAGTCCCCGAGTCATGTTTTGACTTGAGTTCATTGACCTTTAGGTATAAAATATCGGCCCTGAGGTTATTTGATCAGGCCTTTGAGCTCTTACGCATTTGGTTAGTGTGATCTTTCATCGGCCCCGAGGCTCTTTAGGCTGGCGCTTAGGCTCTCACGCGTTGGGTCGGTACGACCTTTAATTTAAGCTGGCGATAGTGGCTCTTACGCGTTGGGTCGGCACGACCTTTAATTTAAGCTGGCGACAATGGCTCTTACGCGTTGGGTCGGTACGACCTTTAATTTAAGCTAGCGACAGTGGCTCTTACGAGTTAGGTCGATACGACCTCTAGTATAGGCTTTATTTTTCCCTCGTTAAAGTTTTTTGCATTCGTCCGACTCTTCGACGGTTTGATAAGAACCTCGATTGCGAGCCGTTATGTGATGATAGACGACCACCTCGGGAGGTTTCGCTCGATGGCTGAATTGTTTTGAAGCCTTTTTATTGTTTAGAGCTGATGTGATCGAAGCTCTTTCGCTTATGCCGAGGGTAGCCTGGTTAACCGGTTCTTTTCGAAGTAATTGAAGGCTTGTGATTTTATGGTGACGGTCGGGCGTCCCCGAGTCGCGTTAGTTTTGCTGGCACAATCTTGTGACCGTAGTCATTGTATTTGGCCGTAGCCTTTAGTCCCCGAGTGAAGTAGCTTCGGCGTCTATATCGAGGGTATGCCTTTTTAGGGGTCTTATAAGTTCGAATATATAGCCTTAACTTTTAAGATCGGGATTATGCCTTTTGTAAGGTCTTACAAATTTGAACATGCCTTACTTGAGGTCTTACAGATAGGTTACTTGGCACAAGTATGATTCATGCCTGGCTCGAGGTCTTACAGATAGGTTACTTGGTACAAGTATAATTCATGCCTGGCTTGAGGTCTTACGGATTTGGCATTGCCTTATGGAGGTCTTACATTGTTGATATGCCTTGTGGTGGTCTTTCATTTTCTTACATTGCCACGCGGAGGGCTTTTGGGCTCGAGGTCGCCCGTGTGGGGTCTTATGGCCTCGGATTCTTGATACCTCGATGGGGTGACCGTCGGCGACAGTCCCCGAGACATCGAGAGTTTTTGGCACTGGAGCCGTTCTTTGTATATTTTGATGTTGCCTCATTGAGGGCTTACGAGCTCGAAGTTTCCGGCCCGAAGGTCTTATGGCTTCGAGTTTTTGAGGTTAGTCCCCGAATGTTCGGGAAATTTCTAGCTCTGGGGCCTTTTCTTGTAAAAATAGCAAACTTCTTTGAAAAGCAAGGCGTTTTGATGATAGAAGATATTCCTTTGATTACTTGGTACAAGTATACATGTTTTCATCATCAAGGCTTTAATTATTCTGTGCGGACACGGTTCATTCGACCGTTTGGCCCGATACATCATTTTCCTGCTGAGACCCTTTTTGGCTCATCTTGACTTCCTCGAGGGGGAGATCTCCCGGGGGGATCCCCCCAATATTCGAGGTTGATTGAAGAGAAGCCTTGAATAATTGTTAAGTTCTCCTTAGGTAGCATTTAGATGTTGCCTTGTTAAAAACCTTGCCGGTAAAACACTTCTCGGGACAAAATCCGATCGAAGGAAAAGAGTGCAACGCATGCTTTAAAACCCAAGGTCTTTGAGTTGGAGGATGCTCCAGCGTCTTCTATCGGATACCTTAGTAGTAATAGCGTTTGAGCATTGATATGTTCCAATTGCTCGGAAGTTGTTCGTCTTCCATGGTACCCAGCTTGTAAGATCCTTTGCCGATTACTCCGAGGACGCGGTACGGTCCTTCCCAGCTCGGGCCTAGCTTTCCTTCATTAGGGTTTCGAGTGTTTAGGGTGACTTTCCTTAGGACTAAGTCCCCGACTCTAAAATGTCGGGGATTTGTTCTCCTGTTATAGTATCTTTCGATTCTTTGTTTTTGGGCGGCCATTCGGACCAGTGAAGCTTCCAGCTTTTCATCTAATAGTTCGAAGGTTGCAGTCATGGCCTCGTTGTTTGAGCTCTTGGTGGCATGTCAAAATCTGGCGCTCGGTTCTTCGACCTCGACCGGTATTAAAGCCTCGGATCCATATACCAGAGAGAAAGGCGTCTCTCCAGTGCTTGATTTTGGAGTTGTTCGAGATGCCCATAGTACCTCGGGAAACATTTCTCTCCATTTTCCTTTCGCATTTTCCAACTTCTTTTTCAAGTTTTTAATGACGGTCTTGTTTGTGGACTCAGCTTGACCGTTTGCACATGGGTGGTAGGGTGTTGAGGAACTTTTTTACTTTGCTTACGATGAACTATTTCCCGTTATCACACGTTATCTCGGAGGGAATCCCGAATCGACACATGATATGGTCCCAGATGAAGTTAATGACTTTTTTTTTCTCTTATCTTCTCGAAGGCCTGCGCTTCCACCCATTTTGAGAAGTAGTCAGTCATAAATAAAATAAATCTAGCTTTACCTGGTGCCATTGGTAGGGATCCGACGATGTCTATCCCCCACTTCATGAACGGCCATGGTGACAAGACTGAATGTAGCTGTTCACCGGGTTGGTGAATCATCGTTGCGAATCTCTGGCATTTGTCGCATTTTTGGACGAATTCTTTGGTGTCTTTTTCCATGCTGTCCCAATAGTAGCCTGCTATGATCACCTTTCGGACCAAGGAATCAGCGCCGGAGTGATTTCTGCAGGTGCCCTCGTGGATTTCTCGGAGCACGTAATTTGTATCCCCCGGCCCCAGGCATACTGCTAGGGGCCCATCAAAGGTTCTTCTGTATAGAGTCCCACTTTCGTCGAGTGAGAATCGGGCTGCTTTGGTTCGCAGAGTCCTCGACTCCTTTGGGTCCGCGGGTAGCTTCCTATTTTTCAGATAATCGATATATTTGTTTCTCCAGTCCCATGTTAGGCTAGTGGAGTTGATCTCAGCGTGTCCTTCCTCGATCAGTGATTTGGATAGCTGAACAACAGCTCCGGGGAGTATGTCATCTTTCTCGACGGATGATCCTAGGTTTGCGAGGGCATCAGCCTCGCTATTATATTCTCGAGGTATGTGGACCAGAGTCCATTCCTTGAAGCAGTGCAATTTGACTTGAATTTTGTCTAAGTATCTTTGCATCCTGTCTTCTCGAACCTCGAAGTTCCCATTCACCTGGTTTACCACCAGAAGGGAGTCACACTTTGCTTCAATGACTTCCGCTCCTAGGCCTTTGGCCAATTCCAGACCTGCAATCATAGCCTCATACTCAGCTTCGTTGTTAGTCAATTTTGCAGTTTTTATAGATTGCCTAATCATGCTGCCCGTAGGTGGCTTCAGAACTATACCGAGTCCGGACCCTTTCACGTTCGAGGCGCCGTCGGTGAACAAGGTCCATACCCTCGAAGATGTGCCCGTTTTTAGTAGAAGTTCTTTCTCTACCTCGGGCACGAGGGCGGGCGTAAAGTCAGCCACAAAATCTGCTAGAATTTGGGACTTGATAGCCATTCGGGGTTGGTACTCGATATCGTACCCCCCGAGTTCGATGGTCCATTTGGCCAGTCGACCCGATAATTCGGGTTTATGCAATATGCTTCGAAGAGGATATGTCGTTAAAACAAAAATACGATGGCATTGAAAATAAGGCTTTAATTTTCCAGATGCGCTTATTAATGCAAGAGCTAACTTTTCTAGGTGCGGGTACCTGGTTTCGGCGTCTCCCAGGGTCCGACTTACATAATAGACAGGGAATTGCATACCTTGTTCTTCTCGAACCAACACACCACTTACCGCTACCTCGGATACGGCCAGGTACAAGTACAACGTTTCATCCTCCTTTGGGGTGTGGAGTAAAGGTGGGTTCGTTAGATATCGCTTCAAATCGTCTAAGGCATGTTGGCAGTCCAGAGTCCATTCGAAGCTGTTTTTCTTTTTGAGTAGGGAGAAGAAATGGTGACTCCTGTCTGATGACCTCGATATGGATTGGCCTAAGGCTGCTATCCGCCCGGTCAGCCGTTGCACGGCCTTCACATTGTTTACCACCGTGATCACTTTGATGGCTTTGATTTTATCAGGGTTGATCTCAATCCCCCTGTTTGATACCATGAAGCCTAAGAATTTGCCCGATCCCACCCCGAAGGTACATTTCTCGGGATTGAGTTTCATGTTGTAGCTTCTGAGGATGTCGAATGTCTCCTGCAAATGAGTTAAATGTTCCTCTGCACGCAGGGACTTAACTAGCATATCATCAATGTAAACTTCCATGGAATTGCCTATTTGGTGCTCGAACATCTTATTAACTAGGCGTTGGTATGTGGCTCCCGTGTTCTTTAGCCCGAAGGGCATCACATTGTAGCAGTACGTACCGTACTTCGTGATGAATGAGGTCTTTTCCCTATCCTCGGGGTTCATCTGTATTTGATTAAACCCCAAGTATGCGTCGAAAAAGGTGAGGATCTCGTGGCCGGCCGTGGCATCGATCAGGCGGTCGATGTTGCGCAACGGGAATGAATCTTTGGGGCACGCTCTATTTAAGTCTTTATAATCTACGCACATTCTTAACTTATTCCTTTTTTTGGGAACTACCACCACATTGGCCAACCATTCGGGATATTTTACTTCCCTAATAGATCCTATTTTGAGGAGTTTCGTTACCTCATTTTTGATGAACGCGTGTTTTACCTCGGACTGAGGTCTTCTTTTTTGCTTCACCGGTTTGAACCTGGGGTCGACACTTAGTCGATGCATGGTTATTTCCGGCGGGATCCCTGTCATGTCTAAATGGGACCACACAAAGCAATCGATGTTATTAATAAGAAATTGAATGAATTTTTTCCTGAGTTCGGGGGTTAATTCCGTTCCCAGGTATACCTTCCGATCTGGGGGATGCTCGATCAAAATGGCTTGCTCTAGCTCTTCAACTGTTGATCTTGTTGCATCCGATTCTTCGGGGGCAACGAAGGTTCGGGGGGCGAGGAAGTCTTCTTCGTCGTTCTCGGGGGTCTGTTTGCCCTCCGGCTCCTCCGAGGTGGAGGGTATTGAAGTAGGTGCCTCCTCATGAACCGCAAACATCTCCTTCGCCGCATGCTATTCTCCATATACCATTTTTATACCGTCTTCTGTCGGAAACTTTATCTTCTGATGAAGAGTTGAAGGTACTGCCCTCATGTTGTGTATCCATGGCAAGCAATGCATTGTACTTCATGTCACCTTCAATGACGTGAAATTTTGTGTTTCCAATGGTGTCGGACACGTTGACCGGGAGGGTGATCTCCCCCTTCATTGCTTCGCCGGCGATGTTGAAGCCGTTGAGGATTCGGGAGGTAGGTATGATTTGATCGAGCAATTCAAGCTGTTCTACCACCTTCGACCTGATTACGTTGGCAGAGCTACCTGGATCCACGAGTACACATTTAATTTGAATGTTATTCAAGAGAAATGAAATTACCAGCGCATCTTTATAGGGATGAAACAAGGTCTCGAAGTCCTCTTCACTGAATGCAAGGATGTCCTCGGGCATGCGGCCCCAAATTTGCCCTTCTGTTGCAGTGGAAACTTTTGCCTGCTTGATCACGGATCCTTGAGGAATGTCGGTCCCCCCAATAATCATATGAACGATATGCTGGTGGTTTCCCATTCCGTTCCTCCTGTCTGTCCCTCTTTCCTCCCGGGCAGGAATTTTTCGAGCTTCCTGTTGGTTTTTTTTGGCGTATACTCCTGTAAGTGTGGGAGCTCATATCAACGTGTTGGGCGTTGCTCAAGGCCACGTACACGGGAATTGGTTCTGGTGCCTCCTCAGGGTTTCGTGGTGGTACACCGATGCCTGGAACAGCTACACCATTCTCTCCATGGTCCTCAGGACCGTTGTTCTCATGTGCATTTACTGAGCTAGACATTTTGACCTGAAATCAAAGGTTCTTGGACAAGAAAAAGTGTGAAAGATAACTTGCGTTATTCAGTAAACTAGCACGAAAACAAATTATTTTTAGCCCCACGGTGGGCGCCAAACTGTTTACCTTGAAAATGGTAATTACAATTAGATTTGATTTTGTGGTTCTAAAACTACGTGATCTATTTTTATGCTAGTTGTTAGGCAGTAGATGCTAAGTGTGAAACTAAAAAATAAGATAAGAGCTTGAAGGTAGTGTGACAAGCAAATTGAGTGGCCGAGAATCGGGGCCTCGAGCTGGCTTATACGGGGCCTCGAGGTCGAGCTAAGCGTTAGGCTGTGAACGGCCGATGAAGGACTAACAATTCTAAGGGCCTTAATGATGGCTCTTTATGATCAATAATGAGCAATAAATGAAGAACGATTTAACGAAATGCAATAAATGTAAGCAATGTAATAAATGTAAGCAATAAAATCAAGGGAGAATGTGTTTAAGTTAGATTGCAGAGAATGCTCTTGTTCTTCTATTGAATATTGTATCCTTCTTTACAAAACGATAGGGGTCCCCTTTATATAGGAAAGGGAATCCCAACATGGTACATGCGTAATTATTACAAAGAAAACGTAGCTGGTACAGCTATTTACTAGTCTGGTACAGACTATTATTACTCTTGCAGGGATTGTCAGCTTTGGTCACATGCCTTGGGAACTTCCCGCTTGTTCATGGTAGCCACCGATTTGTGCTGCCCCGAGGTTGAACCAAGGAACCCTCGGGGTTGAACCTCGAGCTGTGCCTCGGGCCTTCCCGGTGAAGCTACGGAATGCTACAATGATCATAAAATCGAACTCTTCGATTTCAGCCGTATACACTATAATACACCTTAGTCAATAGAACGAGCATAAAAGTCTTTATCCCATTAGGCAAACACCTATGTCATGGTCACAACCCTAGGCCTTTTATTATATTTGGAAAACACTCAAAAATAATCATCTCTAGTTTTATATATTTAGAGTTGCAATCATTAGCTTAATTTTAGAAGTAGAAACAAAAACCTATTTGTGGAAGTGCAATCTAGATACTTCACTTGCTCATTCTGAACATATACTCCTAACTCCCATCCTAGCTCCATATGGATTCGACCTCAACTCTTTGTTGGGTTTTATTATTGCAAACGACCGTGTCATACCTCTTTAGAGGCGTGCATTTGGACGTGATCACGTACCGACCTTCAAACGGCTCAAAACTAGCCAAAAGCAACTCAAGAACATCAAATAATGCCTAATGGAACAATTCTAAATGATAAAGGTCGAATCTTTAATAAGAACCCCAAAGTCAACAGTAAAGTCAAACCTAGGACCGCACCTTGGAATCTGACAAAACTTACAAAATTCGATAACCCATTTAATTACGAGTGCAACCATACTAGTTTCACTCAAATCCGACTCCGAATCGACGTTAACTCAAAATTTCACTCTATGAAACTTTGGACAAAACCCCCCATTTTTCTCTTTAAAATTCACAATCCAATTACCAAAAACGAAGATAGATTCATGAAATATAACCAAAGTAGAGAACACTTACCCCAATCCATATGGTAAAAATCGCCTAAAAAATTGTCTCCATTCGAGCTCCACAGCTCCAAATATGAATAAAATGACCAAGCCCTCGATTTATAACTTATGCCCAGCAATGTTCGCATTTGCGAATAAAGGGCCGCTTCTGCGGTGTCGCTTTTGTGATAGAATTCCCGTTTCTGTGGAATACACTGGAGGTCTGCTCTTCCGCACCTGCGCAACAGCCCCCACTTCTACGCAAGCGCAGATGCGATACAAAACACGCTTCTGCGTGCATACCTGCTTCCGCGATCATAGTTTTTGCTTCTGCGATACCGCAGATGCGGTCTACTTCCCTGCTTCTTCAGAAATCCTTCTCCCAGCTCTACTTTGCATCTGTGTTCACATGACCGCATTTGCAGCTCTCCACTTGCGCGCAATATTCCGCAAGTGCGGCCACACCAGGTCCAACAAAGGCAAGCCATCACACATGAATTAAAGATGATCCGGAACACGTCTGTAACTCACCCGGGCCCCTCGGGACCCTGTCCGAATATACTAATAAGTCCAATAACATAACACAGACTTACTCGAGGCGTGAAATCACATATAACGATATCGAAACGACGAATCACACCTCAAAACGAACTTAAATAAACTTTGAACTTTCAACTTCCAAAACTCGCGCCGAAACATGTCAAATCAACCCAGAATGAACTCAAATTTTGCACACAAGTCCCAAATGATATAGCGAAGCTATTCCAATTCCTGGAACCAAAATCCGAATCTGATATCCTCAAAGACAAATCTCGGTCAAACTATGAACTTTCCAAACCTTTAAATTTTTAACTTTTGCCAATTAGCGCCGAAACCTTCTAAAAACATCCAAATACAAATTCGGGCATACGCCCGAGTTAAAAATCACCATCCGGACCTAACGAAATCATTAAAACTCTGATTTGAGGTCGAATACTAATAGGTCAAACTTGGTCAACTCTTCCAACCTTAAAGCTTCAATCATGAAATTCCTTCTTTCTAATCAATTCTGATTAATCGGAAAACCAAAACCGACGATATGTGCAAACTTGTCTGAATTTAGGGTTGATTTCTTTGCATTTTGTCTCTAGTGCTCAACAGTTGGCTAATATCATGACTAAGGCTCTTTCTAGTCCTCTACATCATGGGATCTCTGCAAGCTTGGTGTGTTCTCACCCGCCAGCTTGAGGGAGGGGGTGTTAACCCATATGTATCTCCGGCCCAATCTGATAAAGGAAAGCAGTAGGCCCAGTAAGAGAGGCAGCTCGATTCTTTGTATTGTGTCTTCTTTATTCTAGTTTGTATATATCTCCTTTGAGTTTAGTTTTATTGATTTACAATTGTACATGTATATAGAAGGCCACAGTAAGAAATAATAGATAGATTGGTCAAAAAATAATTGACCGACTCATTTCTCCATCTCCATCTCTCTCTTCTTCTCTCTTCCATCTAGGGTTTCTTTCTTTTTTAGGCAAAATACATAGTTTACCCCGGAACTTAGGACCAAATTCCTGTGACACACTTTCTGAGCACGGACAATCTATTACACACCCAACCTTTCTAAAGTGTGCCTAAGACACACTATTTTTTTTTGTTGACCAATTTTTCAAAATATATGTGATATCACGCACCAATAAAATTATGACACATGTCATTAACATAAAAAACAAAATAATATACATATAATTGCGCTTATACCCCTGATTTAAAATACCCTCTAACTTCTCATCTTCTTTTACAATCTGTTGCCGTTGCCGGAGACCACAAGAAAAAGCCATAACCACCTCGTGACCTTCAAGAAAATTCACTTTTGCATTCCTACATAACAAACCATAGACAAAGAATGGAAGATATGACAACTGAAACTGAAACTTCTCTGTTCTCTACCTTCCCCCTCTATTTACAGATTTCAAATCAAAATCAAACAAACCAAATAAAAGTTTGTCCTACTTCATGAATTAAAAAATTCCACTGTCAATACAATAATATCTTTCATTGTATAAATCTATAGAATACAAAATGGGCTCGTAACAAGACTCTCTTGGTGAGACCCATCAACATTTGTAGGTGATAAACATTGTGTATTACTGATGGAGCTTGAAGATGAAAGAAATGGAGTTGGGGGATTGTATAATTTCATTCATTTTCAAGATATAGAAGAAAAAAATTGATTTATGCAAAGTGAATTTTAATGGTAGAAAAAGAAGCAAAATTTTGTGGTATACGCTCTTAAAGAAAATTTATAGCAAGTTGTGTAAATTCCATATGATGAATTTGGTAAATTAGTTTGTTACATGATAAGAAGATGAAAGGGAGGAGGGGCTTAGAAAAAACCAGAAAGGAAAATTGGGGACGGGGAATGAGGAAGAAGAAGAGAAGAAGGGTGGGGGAGGGGGGGGGGGGGTTCGTGGGGACCGATTTACTTAAAAAATATAAAACGTAAAATTTTGACACCTGACACTTAACAAAAGTGATTCACGCTCTTATCTTTTTGGTTACACACGTGCCTGCCAAGTAGCAAAAAAGGTGTGTCTTAGGTACACTTTGGAAAGGTTGGGTGTGTAATAAATTGTGTGGGCTCAGAAAGTGTGTCACAGGGATTTGGTCCTAAGTTCCGGGGGTAAACTATGTAATTTGCCTTCTTTATTATCCGCCATAGCTCGTACAACTTCAAGCTAACATACTTTTGTGAGAAGCAATTTGTATTTGATTAATTAATTTAAAAAACACTTCTGAGCATCAATTAATGTTCGGCCAAGCTTTTAAAAAGTATTTTTAAGTGTACTTTTCTCAAAAGTGCTTTTCAAAAAAGTATTTTGGGGAGAAATTACTTTTTTTTGTTTCTCCAAAACTGCTTGTGCTTCTCCTCAAAATCACTTTTTTTTTCTTCCAAAAGTTTGGTCAAACACTAACCACTTTGAAAAAAAGTATTTTTTTATTCTGAAAAAAAAGTGAGGTTTGAAGAAGCTTGGCCAAACAGGCTGTAAATCTTTATAAGCAAAACAAATTTACATTTATGAAAGTACTCCCTCCATTCACTTTTGCTTATTCAAAATAGACTTTGCACTCCCCTTAAAAATAATAAAGAAAATACATATTTGACTATAGTACCCATAATAATGATAATATTATTTTGAGAAATCTTAAAAATTAATTGTGAAATAAATAATTAATAATTGATATGTAAGGTTTTTGATCGCTTATTTGCTCTCTTTTACTTGCATTTTAGCTCCAAAATGCTTAAAGGTATTCCCGAAAACTAATGAAATGTGCTTGCTTGCAGGAATGTTGCAACATGAGCCAAAGAAATCAAAATCAACTCACAAAGGAGTAAAAAGTGGACAAGGACCAAAATAAGGCAAAAAGGCCCACAGTGCGGACCGCACAATACTGGTGCAGCCGCAAAACACGGAAAGAGCCATGTCAGTTTTTCTTAGATTATGCGGACCGCACAAATATTGTGCGGCCGCAGAAGAGGAGATTAAGAGAGTTGGTTTTGGGCAAGCTGAAGATATGCGGACCGCACCATAATTGTGCGGTCGCACTCTCAATTATGCGGTCCGCAGAAGAGAATAATCAGAGAGCTAGGTCAAGTCCAAAATTAAGGAGTGCGGACCGCACTAAAATTGTGCGGCTGCAGAAGCAATAGTGCGGCCGTATTCACAATTATGCGGTCCACACAAGAAGAAGGAGTGCGGCCGCAACCCAAAATTGTGCGGCCGCAAAGATAGAACCTGTCAAGCCAAGCCTATTTGTTCGGACAGCACACATTATTGTGCGGCCACACAACCTCAGCATGGGTATTTTTGTTAGATATTTTCAGCCTAGTATAAATAGAACTTTTTGTCATTTTTGGGTTAAGTTTAGTTTTGGGGAGAGCACCTGAGCCGTTTTCTTTACTGTTTTGAGTAATTTTGTACTAGATTAACTTCTAAACATTAGATTTTCTTTCCCTAATCAATTATTATGCATTCTATCTTAATTTCTTCTTTAGTTTCTTCAATTTTTATGAGTAGTTAAATTTCTAGCTAGGGTTGTGGCCCAACCCTAGTGTAGGTACTTAATGTGTGTTTGATTTAGGGCTTGTTTGTGATTGAGTTGGTGATATTTAGCCTTGTTCATGCTTGAATTCAAGAATTAATGGTCGCAAACATTAATTCATGCCTATTTGACTTAGTCTCTACTTGAGAAAGAGAGACCAAGTCTAGGAAAACTTGGCTAACAAGAAGTTGGGGTGAACTCAAGAAATTGATAACCCCAATTAAATGATCAAATCTAGAGATAGTAAGACCCGATTTGAGCATATATTTATTTTGTGCAATACCCATTTGGACTTGAGAAAGCCAAATTGGGTAAAATCACTCAAACTACTGAGAGGTATAGAGTGGGTAATTGCGTGTGATTGCTATATTATAACCCTGACTAATCAAACTTGCCCTAGAGTTTACAACCCGTTAGGTAACCACCTAGGTGGAAGTCACGGCCCTAGATCTTTTATCATTTGAAAAACAACCAAAATCAAAAATATTGTCTCCTAGTTTCATATTTGCAATCAATACGGAGAAGGGTCAAATATGTCCTTATACTATTGAAAAATGTTTAATATTACCCTCCATTATACTATCAGTCCAAATATATCCCTAACGTTATACTATCGGTCCAAATATATCCCTGACATCATGAAAGTGGTACAAACCTACCCTTCCTCCGTTAACTGCCTCCCCTATGAACACATTTGATTGCTACCTCACCATTTTACCCTGTTTGCTGCTACCAAGTTCAATTACTTTGAAGTTCTATCATTATTTTGAAGACTTCACTGCCTATACTTCCTCTTGCTTTTCAAAATACCTGTTGCTTCTCCGACCGACTCTGGAATTGTACGTACCTTTCACTTGACCTTACAATTTTGTGTTTTATTTTGCATTTCCTTGTGTTGCCGCTGAATTTGTAAGACCTATTTAGGGAAAATTTAGTAGCACTTTTATTTTAACATAAAACGTAAAGAGAGAAAAGATGGTAGCCTTCCAGAAATGTGGTTGAAGAGAAAGAAACAAAAAAAATTAACTCTCGTGCCTAGGTTGTTTTTCTTTCTCACCATGGTCAATTTTGAAACCTTAAACTAGTTTGCCTGTATCTTTGCTTAGTTTTTTATATAAAACAAAATGTATTTTCGTTCATATAAGCATGAATTTTGAATAGCAAAATCAGAATTTTCTCGGTTCACATTGTTTCATATTATCTTTAGTTGTTAGCATTTCTTTTGATATAGTTTGTTTGTATATCTATGATCTGTGATTTTTCTTCAAATGAATGGGAAAGAAAGGTTGTGGGGAAGGGATGAAAATGGGAGTATAATGGTGAGGTGGCAATGAAAATATAGTCATATGGAGGCAGTTAACGGAGGAAGGGTAAGTTTGCACCACTTTTATGATGTCAGGGATATATTTGGATCGATAGTATGACGTTAGGGCTATATTTGGACCGATAGTATAACGGAGGGCAATATTAGACCTTTTTCAATAGTATAGGGACATATTTGACCCTTTTCCGCAATCAATAACTTAAAGTAGAAGTAAAAACAACAAACAAGAATGTGGAAATGTAATTTGAGGCACATCATGCAATTGCACTAAATATATACCTAATTCCAATTCTAACTCCCTGAGGATTCGACCCCGACTCACGTTAGATTTTATTATTGCTTCGACTGCCTCACTACCTTTATTTGTGGTGTGAGTTTGGGCGATATCAATGATAAGGGTAAAACAGGAAAAAAATAAAAAAAATGTTCTTCTCTTGATTTGCTAAAATTGACAAGTACAAGTGAATATATTTTTAGTATAATGGACAAATAAATGTAAACAGAAAGCTGTGTAAGTTTATCAGAAATTACAAGTGTCACCTTCTTATGGGAGTAAGTAAGAATCGAAAAAAGTGGGTTTAAAACGTTAAACGTGTATCACGAAGAATAGAATTAAGGGATGGTAAAGCATAAAAAAGTTAGTAGTGAAGTTGACTAGTGTTGGATAAAAAGCTGAGTAGTGAATGTGAAGTTATCTAGTATTCCTTTTAGGATTTAAGTTATATCAAACGCTATTAGTGAATTTAAATTTGTAATAGCAGGTTATTTATTATTTTTATCAAATACCAATTAATGATTATTAAGATATTGACATGTAAATCAAGAACTAACTACCTGCCGCTCCCTCTTTATCCCACTATTAAGGTCACTTTCTCAATTTGCTTTTGTATGTTATCAAACGGGAAAAGAAATTAAGATTTGATCCTCTGTTAATATCTTTTTGACTGATGACTAAAGACTGAAACCTAACATCGAATATTAGTACTCAATTTAGATGTTTCATTTTAATTAGGCACTACCTCTTTTGTTCTTAGCACTCTAACATTTGTTTTGTTTTTACTCGATTAGGGTGAGAGAAATTCATTAATTCTACTTTTTGATCTAAAAGTGAAGATTTATAGGCGTAAAATGAGAATGGCATCTCGTAGAATTAATGAATTTCTCTCACCCTAATCCTAATTGTAGTTGGAGTTAACCTCTTCTTTTTAACTCCTTTCTCGTATTTTTTTTCTTTCTTATGCGCCTTATGGCAAAGTGCAAGACAACAACTAATTAATATTGGAGGGTGAATGGAAAATACTTACATAAGGTGATAGTAAGTAATTTGAATTTCTACGTTGCACCTTTTTTGGCATCTTAGTCTCTATATAAATTCATTTTTTTCTAAAAGAGAAAAGCAATATGATAGTTTTGCAAGAATAAAAATAAATGAAAAGATAAAGGATGGGTGTAACTATATATATTAAAAACAACAAAGTTTAGGGGTGCAAAATATAATAGTTTTAATTAAATGTAGGAGGTGAAGTTTTATAAAATTACTTAAAATTTTAAAAGTTGGATGCAAGGATAAAGGAGTAGTTATATGGTATGTTTTTATAATAGAAATAATTGAAAAGTATTGAGTTAGATAGGGAATAAGTTCTTTTAAGGATAGCAGGCCTAAATTTGAGACTTAACCAAAGTTAATATAAAATTATCATTCATAATAGGAGTAGTAAAAATTGCACGGGGCGCCCTATTTGGTCTCCCCCATTTAACCTGTACCTACTTTTTAATTTTTTGAAGATTGTACCCACTGTTTAAACAACTTCAGGCCTCTCCTCCTCCTCCTCCTCCTCCTCCTCCTCCTCCTTCTTCTTCGGGGAAAAAGATTTTATATGGTATTTGTGAACTATTTTAAGGTAATTTATGATGTTTTGCAGTAATGAGATGTTGTGGCGCTTTATTTTTTTTTTGCTGTTGCTTAGGGTTTTTTTTCTTTTTCTTAATTGCAAAATGGGTTCGTTAGGTTTATTGTTGTTTTGACAAATTTCCTCCCATCCCAGGAATAATTGAAGAGAGTTATCTCCAGTTACGACCATTGGCATAAAAAAAGTAGAAATGGATAAATAACACATAAATCGAGGGCGTAAAACTAAGATTATTTCGTTTCCTTCCTTATCAAAGAGGGGCCCACGGGGCTTATTTAGTGAAAAAGGGGGGGTGAGGGGGGAGGAAGAATGGAATTGGGGTTTGTTCTTGATGATATTTGGAGGTTATGTTTCAAATTTGAGCTCATTTGGAGTAGATTTAGGTATTATATCGTATATTGGATTGTTAAAATTCGAACAACAAATTTCTGTTTCTGGGCCATTTGCACTTTAGACCTATTTGGATATAAGTGCATGAAAACGTTGGTTGCACTTCATACCTTTTGGCCTTAAGTGTATGTGAAGTGCAATTTTTTCCTTCATACTTATTGGCCTTAAGTGTAGTAAAACGTTTATTGCACTTCAGACCTTTTGGTCTTAAGTGCATCTGAAGTGCCATTTTTCACTTCAGACTTGTTGGCATTAAGTGCATGATAACGTTTGTTGCACTCAGACCTTTTTGTCTTATGTGCATCTGAAGTGCAATTTTTCACTTCAGACTTATTGACCTTAAGTGCATGAAACCATTGGCTGCACTTCAGACCTATTTGTCCTTAAGTGCATCTGAAATGCAATTTTTTCACTTCAGACTAATTTTATTTTAACTTCAGACTCGATAAGTCTGAAATTGATCGTAAAGTGGATAGGCTTGCAAATTTTTTTTATAAAATGGATATAGGTTTAATTGTGACCCGAAAATCGAGAATAGATGTGAAAACCCCATAGGAGTACTGCATCAGTCTGTTGGGAATATGTTTTGATTTTGATGTCTATCCATAATCGCCATCGTCTTCTAAATTGCTACCTTTAGTAGTTATTTAATTGGGGCATCTGAAATTTCCATTAAGTGGGAAGTTTTGAAAATTCTGAACTTAAAAGGGGCCACCTAACAAATTTCATAATCTAAAGGACTTTTTACATCAATTTAGTACAATTAAAGAAAAAAAGAATAACAGAAGATAAAGAAATCGTCAGTCAAAAAGTAATTAGTCAAAAGAAATTTAGTTAAGGTACGAATCGTAGAATGAAAAAATTTGCCCCTCAGTTAAGAACTTGTTATGTATATATATCCTTCGTTTGTCTAAATACTTATCATTTCAGAATTAGCAATATATATATATATATATATATATATATATATATATATATATATATCCTCGTACAAAAAATTAATCCTCTTTTTCTAACTGCTTTTCTGTTCAACAAAGCATGGTCAAATACTAGTGACAACTATCAAATAAATATATATATATGCTGGAATTTGTTAGGTCTAGGAACAACATAAAGTGTCCCTGCTCTCACGTACCTTTGACTGAGGAACAGCTAACCAAAGTTCTAAAGAAATACGATTCCAATGGCGACCGTCACCTCAACAAAGATGATCTCAAGGAGGTGTTCCGGTAGCCAGAGGTGGATCTAGGATTTGAGCCTTATGGGTTCCTACCGTAATTTTAGATTAATATGCAATAATAACTGGGTTCACTGCTAGATATTTACAAATATTTAGTAAATTTTTTAATATAAATACAGAGTCTACGCAAAAGCTACTGGGTTCCCGAAAATCCGTATTCTATGTGAACGTTACTGTGTTAAACCAACAATCAGGAAAAACTGTTAGAAAAATAAAAGAAACTGGAAAAACAGAAGAGTTTAAGAAATATTCCGAGTCCACAATTTTCTTGTGTGTCTTTAAGGAATTTTAACCCCCTCACATGTTGCCAAGGTAATGGATTAAATCCTCCCAGGATAAAACGGAATAAACCTTCCTGCAACAGTGGCAATACAAACTGCAGGATACCAACGAACTCAAAGAACGGAGCAAAATCACACTTATGAATTTGAGAGAGAGAGACTGCGAATTAGGATGCAGTATATTCAGAAAGAAAGAAGTTCTGGAGTGTTTTTCGTGTATAGAAAATGGAGCCTTGCCTCAGAATTTATAGTCGCGGCAGAACCGCGGCCAGAGAGGCTCTCTGAACCTTCAGCAGGGTTCTGGCGTATTTTCAGCAGTGATTTGGCATTTAATTAATTATTAAATAATTAAATAAATTTTGTCCAAAAATAATCTTATCGATCCAAATCAAAATCCAAATCCAAATCCAAAGCCAAAGCCGAAGCCGAGCCGAGCGAGCGACGATGACGGCGCGAGGGTTCATTCTCTTCAACTCCTTTTAAGAGCTTTAAAAGTGCAAGACAAAATTTCACTTCTTCAAATTTTCAATTTCCCTCCATTTTATTTTCCTCCATTTCCAATTCACACTTCTTCTACTTTAAAGCCCAATGGCTTAAAGTCCAACANATGGATTAAATCCTCCCAGGATAAAACGGAATAAACCTTCCTGCAACAGTGGCAATACAAACTGCAGGATACCAACGAACTCAAAGAACGGAGCAAAATCACACTTACGAATTGGAGAGAGATAGACTGCGAATTAGGATGCAGTATATTCAAAAAGAAAGAAGTTCTGGAGTGTTTTTCGTGTGTAGGAAATGGAGCCTTGCCTCAGAATTTATAGGCAATTATCAGAAGAGGTGTCTGGAAAAGGTGCCTTTTCAGAAGAATACGCTGCCTGCCGCGGTTCTACCGCGGTTACGGCAGAACCGCGGTCAGAGAGGCTCTCTGAATCTGCCTGCCGCGGTTCTACCGCGGTTACGGCAGAACCAGAGAGTCCCTCTGAATCTTCAGCAGGGTTCTGGCGTATTTTCAGCAGTGATTTGGCATTTAATTAATTATTAAATAATTAAATAAATTTTGTCCAAAAATAATCTTATCGATCGATCATTTTCCAAATCCAAATCCAAAGCCAAAGCCGAAGCCGAGCCGAGCGAGCGACGATGACGGCGCGAGGGTTCATTCTCTTCAACTCCTTTTAAGAGCTTTAAGAAGTGATTCTATATATAAGCACACAAATGTAATTGTCCCTCACCAATGAGGGACAAAGTGCAAGACAAAAGTTCACTTCTTCAAATTTTCATTTTCCCTCCATTTTATTTCCCTCCATTTCCAATTCACACTTCTTCTACTTTAAAGCCCAATGGCTTAAAGTCCAACAATCCCCCACATGAATGGGAATGGCTGTATCAAGAAAGATCATAGATGAAAGATGTGTGATTTGCAAGTAAGGATTAATTGCATCTGGATAAGTAGGTTTCCCTTTGAACTTTCCGCAGTGAACATATGTCGGATATACTCGGTCAATCGGTAGATTTGATATCTTTGAACCGTCGAACTTTAGTGTATACCTAGACAACCATATGTCACACAACCAACCCTTAACCGTCTTTTGGTTCTCATTGTTGTGTTCGTTTTAGCCATGAACACCGCCTGGTTTCATAAGTGCGTAGAGAATTGGCCTTACAAAATTCTCATTGAAGCGACTTGCACTTCACACTTACATAGATGATTCCTAAACGTGTAATCCTTTAGATTGACACTATTTGATAAATACCTCATCAAACTTAGGTAATCATTAAAGAACGTGTAAAGTTCTATCCTTGTTACTGAACATTTTCTTCATCACGAGAAGGGACCAAAGATTTTACTTTGACAATGTTGAACCGGTCAATCACAACTTTGTTTGAGCTCCTTGAACCTAGATCTCGGAACATCCAAAATTCTAGGTAGAGTTACCGCCATGTTGACTTGTCCTCGGCCATAGTCCCATTCCCTTAGATGATTTCTCAACTCCCTCTCTAGTTAAGCCTTTTGTAAGCGGATCCGCCACATTATCCTTTGATCTTACATAATCAATAGTGATAATTCCACTAGAAAGTAGTTGTCTAACGGTGTTATGTCTTCGTCGTATATGACGAGACTTTCCGTTATACATAACGCTCCCTGCCCGTCCTATTGCAGCCTCACTATCGCAATGTATGCAAATAGGAGCCAAAGGTTTTGGCCAGAACGGAATGTCTTCTAAAAAATTCCGAAGCCATTCAGCTTCTTCACCGGCTTTATCCAAAGCTATAAACTCTGATTCCATTGTAAAGCGAGCAATGCACGTTTGTTTGGAAGACTTCCAAGATACTGCTCCTCCACCAATAGTAAAAACATATCCACTTGTGGACTTTGTTTCTGATGAGCCGGTTATCCAATTAGCATCACTATATCCTTCGATAACCACATGATATTTATTGTAGTGCAAAGCGTAGTCTTGGGTATATTCCAAATATCCCAGAACTCGTTTCATTGCTACCAGTGATGTTTGTTGGGATTACTTGTGAATCGACTAAGTTTACTTATCGCACAAGCTATATCAGGTCGTGTACAGTTCATGATGTACATTAAGCTTCCCAACACACGAGCATACTCCAATTGAGACGTACTTTCACCTTTATTCTTTATGAGATAATGATTTAAGTCAATTGGAGTTCTTGCACTTCTAAATTCCAAGTGTTTGAATTTTTCAAGTACCATTCTCACGTAATGTGATTGAGACAAAGCTAGACCTTGAGGAGTCCTCTGGATTTTAATTCCTAGAATTACATCGGCAACTCCTAAGTCTTTCATATCAAACTTACTAGCAAGCATGCGCTTAGTAGCTTGAATGTCGGCAATGTCTTTGCTCATTATTAGCATATCATCAATATATAAGCAAACAATGACTACATGATTTGGAACGTTCTTAATGTAAACACATTTATCACATTCATTAATCTTAAAACCATTTGACAACATTGTTTGGTCAAATTTCGCATGCCATTGTTTGGGTGCTTGGTTTAGTCCATAAAGAGACTTAACAAGTCTACACACCTTCTTTTCTATTCCCGGAATTGGTTCATGTAAATTTCTTCCTCAAGATCACCATTTAAGAAGGCTGTTTTTACATCCATTTGATGGATTTGAAGACCATACAAGGCGGCTCACGCTATTAGCATCCGAATGGATGTAATTCTTGTTACCGACGAGTATGTGTCAAAATAGTCAAGACCTTCTCGTTGTCTAAATCCTTTGACAACAAGTCTTGCCTTGTATTTGTCAATAGTACCATCGTCTTTCATTTTCTTCTTGAAAATTCATTTAGAACCCAACGTTTTGTTACCTGGAGGAAGATCAACCAATTCCCAAGTATGGTTGCTCAATATGGATTCTATTTCACTATTGACAGCTTCTTTCCAATATTGTGCCTCTGAGGAAGACATTGCTTCCTTGAAGGTACGAGGCTCATTTTCTAACAGAAAGTCAGAAAATCTGGACCGAATAAAGTAGATGTCCTTTGACGTTTACTTCTTCTCGGATTTTCTTCATTAGGCATACCATCTATTATTTCCTCCCGAGGTCGTTTTGACTTTTGGTAGGTCACTTCACTTTCCTTTTTATACGGATAAATAGTTTCAAAGAATTCAACATTATCTGATTCTATTATCGTATTAACGTGAATCTCTGGATTTTCTGATTTATGAACCAGAAACCGATATGCCTTGCTATTGGTTACATATTCAATAAACACACAATCAACCGTTTTAGGACCTATCTTAACCCTTTTAGGTTTAGGAACTTGTACCTTAGCTAAACACCCCCACACTTTAAAGTATTTCAAGCTAGGCTTCCTTCCTTTCCACTTCTCATAAGGAATGGATTGTGTTTTACTATGAGGTACACGGTTGATTATTCGGTTAGCTGTAAGTATAGCTTCCCCCCACAAGTTCTGTGGTAAGCCAGAACTTATTAGCAATGCATTCATCATCTCCTTCAACGTTCGATTCTTCCTCTCCGCAATTCCATTAGATTGTGGAGAGTAAGGGGCAGTTGTTTGGTGAATAATGCCATTTTCCAAACATATTTCTTCAAAAGGAGATTCATATTCGCCACCCCTATCACTTCTTATCATTTTGATCTTTTTGTTTAGTTGCGTTTCAACTTCACTCTTGTATTGCTTGAAAGCATCAATTGCCTCATCTTTACTATTAAGTAAATAAATATAGCAGTATCTCGTGCTATCGTCAATAAAAGTAATAAAATACTTTTTCCCACCGCGAGATGGTGTTGACTTCATGTTGCAAATATCTGTGTGAATTAAGTCTAAAGGACTTGAATTCCTTTCAACGGACTTATAAGGATGCTTAGCATACTTTGATTCCACACATATTTGACATTTGGAATTAATGCAATCAAATTTTGGCAATACTTCTAGATTTATCATCTTTCGCAATGTTTTGAAGTTTACGTGACCTAAACGCGAATGCCATAAAGTGTTTGACTCAAGCAAGTAAGAAGAAGCATTCCCTTTATTGATAGGAACTGATATTACATTTAGCTTAAAAAGTCCCTCATTTAGGTAACCTTTTCCTACATACAAATCGTTCTTACTTAGTACAACACTATTAGAAACAAAAATACATTTGAATCCATTCTTGACAAGAAGTGAGGTAGACACAAGATTCTTGCGAATTTCTGGAACATGGAGGACCTGGTTTAGAGTCACTATTTTTCCCGACGTCATCTTCAACGCAATCTTGCCAAATCCTTCAATTTTGGCCGTAGATGAATTTCCCATGAAGATTATCTCATCGGGACCTACAGGGGCATAATAAAAAAATAACTCCTTGTTAGCACAAACATGGCGGGTGGCTCCAGAATCTATCCACCATTCTTTCGGATTTCCTACCAAGTTGCATTCAGACAACATGGCAGACAAGTCTTCCATTTTATCTTCAACCATGTTGGCTTGATTCTTTTTCTTGTTATCATTCTTTGGCGCAAGACAATCCACTGCCTTATGCCCAGATTTTCCACAGTTGTGGCAATTACCCTTGAACTTCTTCTTACTTGGGTAATTCTTTGGTCCAGAAGCTTTCTTCCTTTTCTTATTTTGTGGTGCCTCCTCAACAATGTTTGCCCCCATTATTGTCGAGTGTCCACGTGACTTCTTTTCATCATTTTTGTTGTCCTCTTCTATCCTCAAACGAACAACCAAGTCTTCTAGTGTCATTTCCTTCCGCTTATGTTTAAGATAGTTCTTAAAATCCTTCCACAGCGGAGGTAACTTCTCAATGAAAGCAGCGACTTAAAAGGCCTCATTTATGACCATACCTTCAATAACAAATTCATTATTAATAATAAGATAAATCTTATTAATAAAATTATTGATTTGGGTCATACCTTCAGCAAGGAGGTCATGTACAATGACTTGTAGTTCTTGGACTTGAGTTATGACCGACCTAGTGTCAATTATCTTGAAATCCAAGAACCTTGCAGCCACGAACTTCTTAAGTCCGGCATCCTCAGTCTTGCACTTCTTCTCAAGCGCATTTCATAACGCTTTTGATGTTTCCATGACACTATAGACATTGTACAAGCCATCTTCCAAACAACTCAAAATGTAATTTTTGCACAGGAAATCAGAATGTTTCCATGCTTCAGTTACAACAAGTCGTTCATCATTCGGAGTATTTTCAGCCATGACCGGAGGATCCTCTTTGATGAAACGTTGCAAACTCAACGTAGTAAGATAGAAGAGCATCTTCATTTGCCAGCACTTGAAGTCAATACCGGAAAACTTTTCGGGTTTTTCTGCCGGTGCCATAGCATGAGCAGGAGTAGAACGGCTTGACGAGGCAGCAGCACTCGTAACAGTAGCACCCGTTCCCGCAACACTTCCATTAGTTTGGTTTTCATTCGTCATATTTCTATAAAGTTGAAAACAATACAGAACTTTGTTAAATCAGTGAAGTTTTGATATCTTCAAACTGAATATCAAACCAAACATACAACACGTAACAATGGTGAAGTTTTTATATACTTCAAACCCGTACGTTTAATATTCCGACTAAGTTTTTATGTACTTTAAACCGGACAGAAAGAATTATTGGAGTAGAAAGCAACAGGACTTTAGTCTGAAAACAGTATACAAAATATGAAT